>NW_024039781.1:257500-338888 GCF_016077235.1 Cyprinodon tularosa | reverse complement strand
CTTCCTGCTGACTTTAGGTCCAATCTGCATGATTTATCTCTATTTGCGTGTTTGTACCAAACAGCCCTGGATGCCCCCAAAGACCTGTCTGTAGCAGAGGTAACGGAGACCACCATGACGCTGGAGTGGAAGCGGCCGGTGGCCAAACTGGACTCCTACAGGCTGGTCTACGTGTCTGCTGATGGTCAGAGGGCTGAAGACACGGTGGCAGCCAGCTCTGACTCTCACACCCTGAGGGGCCTGAACCCTGGCATGATGTACACCGTCAGCATGACCGCAGAGCGGGGCCGCAGGAACAGCGTCCCCGCCACCGTCTCAGCTCCCACAGGTCAGCATGTCCAGCTGCTTTCTGCCGCATCATGAGCTGCTTTAGGACGACACAGCAGAATGGAAGACAGGTTCTAGTTAGCATTTAGATAAACCATGACCAGAACATCACTAACCATGACCTATTAACCCAACCATTACCAGCAGAGTTCTCACTCTGATACTAAAACAGCAGATCCCCCCCCCCCCCCCCAACACAACCAGCGATAGACAGGAGAGGCTGTCTGGGAAACCAGTTTGATCCAGTTAAGGATTATTTTCAGACATTAGTTTCTAGTAAAATGTTTAGAAGATGCTGAACTCTGCACGCCTCTCCATGGCTCCAGCTTCCACTGCCGGCCGCTTTGGGCTGCAGGTGGAATCCAGCTGGGCTGGGAGAGGCGTCCGCCTGACACACATCCCTCACTCAGGGAAAAACCTGAATTTGCTCATCAAGCATTTAACTCCAGGTTCTCTGAACGAGCAGAAAGATAAAGCTACAGATCGTTTCTCCTTAACTGCTGGGCAACAAGCAGCAAACTGCCCGACCGCTGCTCTCCTGGCTTGGCTCTTAGAGACGCTCGCTGGTCCATCTGATAGGATCAAATATGGCTTCCAGGATCATTTCTCTCTATGAGAAAAAACAAACAAAGAATCTGAACTAGAAGGTTTGTTTAGCTGAAAATATGAATGAAACTGTTCCAGGGGTGTGATGGTGGTGCTGAGGTGAGGGTGGGGGGTTATAGAGGTGAGGGTGGGGGGGTTATTGAGGTGAGGGTGGGGGGTTATAGAGGTGAGGGTGGGGGTTATAGAGGTGAGGGTGGGGGGTTATAGAGGTGAGGGTGGGGGGGTTATTGAGGTGAGGGTGGGGGGGTTATTGAGGTGAGGGTGGGGGTTATAGAGGTGAGGGTGGGGGTTATAGAGGTGAGGGTGGGGGGGTTATTGAGGTGAGGGTGGGGGTTATAGAGGTGAGGGTGGGGGGGTTATTGAGGTGCGGGTGGGGGTTATAGAGGTGAGGGTGGGGGGTTTATTGAGGTGAGGGTGGGGGGGTTATAGAGGTGAGGGTGGGGGGGTTATAGAGGTGAGGGTGGGGGGGTTATTGAGGTGCGGGTGGGGGTTATAGAGGTGAGGGTGGGGGGTTATTGAGGTGAGGGTGGGGGGGTTATAGAGGTGAGGGTGGGGGGGTTATTGAGGTGCGGGTGGGGGGGTTATAGAGGTGAGGGTGGGGGGGTTATAGAGGTGAGGGTGGGGGGGTTATTGAGGTGCGGGTGGGGGTTATAGAGGTGAGGGTGGGGGGGTTATAGAGGTGAGGGTGGGGGGGGTTATTGAGGTGCGGGTGGGGGTTATAGAGGTGAGGGTGGGGGGTTATTGAGGTGAGGGTGGGGGGTTTATTGAGGTGAGGGTGGGGGGGTTATAGAGGTGAGGGTGGGGGGGGTTATTGAGGTGAGGGTGGGGGGTTATTGAGGTGAGGGTGGGGGGGTTATAGAGGTGAGGGTGGGGGGTTATTGAGGTGAGGGGTGGGGGGTTTATTGAGGTGAGGGTGGGGGGGTTATAGAGGTGAGGGTGGGGGGGTTATTGAGGTGAGGGTGGGGGGTTATTGAGGTGAGGGTGGGGGGGTTATAGAGGTGAGGGTGGGGGGGTTATACCCACCCCCCTCAGTTTTTCCCTCCTGCAGCCAAACTGGTGCATTGAATGGAAATGATTGTTTGGATCAAAGTTTCTCCGTCTCCTTCGGCTCATTTATTACAGATGGAAACATTTGGTCCTTTTTTCCCTGAATCAGGATTAAGTGGATGAAATTCTTCAGGCTGCAGAAACAAACATTCTCTGGAAAGGCCAAGATGGCCGCCTCAGACTGGGATCAGAGCCTCGTATCTCTGTCCTTAAAGATGGAATCTGTCGCTGGATGTCGGTGGGCGGCGGCGTGGACGTGAGCGCCGCCCTCTGCCGCGTTCATTCATGTGCTAATTGGCGGCGTGAGCCCCCCCCCCCCCCCCCCCCCCCCCCCTGCTTTCTTGGAGATTTGACCAGGATGAACTGTGGGGCTGTCTGATAAAGGGACCCATGCTGGGTGTCCTGCTAAATCGCTGTCTGCACAGTCAGCAGACGTCTAATCCACGGCCTGGGGGGGGCTATTGGGGGGGGGGGGGGGGCGGGGGGGGGGGGGGTTGTACCTGAACAATCACAGAAAAGGATTAGAATAATAAATATGATAAATAACGCCTCTGAATAGACCTGCTTAGTCAGAAGGATCCAGCAGGAAGGCAGAGAGGAACGGTCCGGCTGCTGACTCCTCTGGGCTGGAAACGTGTCGCATCAAACAGAGGACAGATCTAGAGTCCTAGAGTGTGACCTGTTGATGATGATGATGGGGGGAGGAAGGACGCTACCTCTGCCATGTTTGTTTTTTATTTTCTCTTTGCATTAACGGACATTAAAAACCTGACGATCTAGATTTTAGTTCCTAGAATGTGAGATTTACAGAGCAGATGTCTTCAAAGCGCAGCTCTTTCTAGAACATTGTTCATGTTGATTGGTCGACCAATCAGAGTCCTGCAGCTCATTATGGTTTACTGATTGGTTGATGGATGGACTTTATTGATCTCACCGTGGAGAACGTTCCATCAGCTCAAATAGGCAGAGAAGAAGAAGGTTCATACAGAAATAAACATAAAACAGATTTAAAGCAGATTTAAGTTGAAAACTGCAGAAACCAACGACAGACAGGAAGTAGTTCATCCTTCTTTGAACTTTCTGCTTCCTGATAATGAAGTAACACACATCGCTCTGCAGATAACAGACCTGCAGCATCTATTGGTTGCGGTTCTAGGCCACTCTGCATGGGTTTGAAGTGGGCAGCGTACTGCAGCCTCAGCAGGCGGCTGCGCTGCACCTTCAGATGCTAATGGCTCCTTCACAGCCATTAGCGGCTACTAGCCGCATCAGCGTGTCTGCATGCTGCTCCTCATCATTCTCTGCTCATGTAGAGCAGCTGCTCATCATCAGCCTGTTTGTAGTGAAATATGGCCACACTCCTTCATCATCCTCACAGCAGAATGATGTCATAGAGATGACATCATTATTAAATGATGCTTGGAGAAGTTTTCTTTGTTTTATGATCAATCAGGAAGTTCTGGTTTATCTTGACCTGCTTTGGTCAAAGTTTGGTTTCCAGGATGAAAAGCTTCTCTAACCCTCCTCCATGTGCTGCTTCCCTGGTGTGACGCTCATGTGTTTGTCGTTGGCCAGCGGAGGAGATGCCAGCGGTGACCAACGTCACGGTCAGCGACGTGTCCTGGGAGAGTTTCCTCCTGTCCTGGTCTGCTGATGACGGGGCCTTCCAGGCCTTTCTGATCCATCTCACTGACGCTGAGACGGGCGCTGAGTGGCAGAACTACACAGTGCCCGGCGACGTGCGCAGCCTCACGCTCTCAGGCCTCTCCCCCAGCACCTGGTACAGCGCCGGGCTGTACGGGGTGCACCAGGGGGCGCTCTTAGACCCGGTGTTTGCAGACACCATTACAGGTACGATCTGAGTCGGTACTGGGGCCTCCCTCTGTCCTCCTCCTCCCACTCTCTGCTGTATGCTGGGAACACTTTCTGCCTAAATCACAGTCATGGAGACACGCAGTCGACAGAAAACCTCCCTGTAATATCATTCAAAAGCAAAACACAAAATGCAGTTTTTAATGGTTTTATATATTTAGGGTCTACGGAATCCAAACCTCCTCAGTCCTCAGAGAAAAGGTGCTTTTAAAGAAAGATACTCTGGAAAAATGATAATAATAACAGCAGAAAACCTGGAATCAGCTTCACCTCTCAGGCTCTCCTCCTCCCAGTGTTTTACAGGTTCTAATCATTAGCTCATGAAAACAAACCAGCTCTACTTCTGCCAATAAATAAATAGTTGATGTTCTGGTTTTAACTAATCTAGCTTTTTGTGGAGGAAACGTTCTATTTAGAATCAGTGGGAAATTAAACTGGTCCAACTGGTACAAACTGGTCAGAGGTTTGCTAACAGCTCGTTGGAGGTTTCATTAACTTAATTAGTCACTAAAGGTTAGATAGTGGTGGTGAAGGTTAGGGTCAGAGATGAGAAATCAAAGCCTCTATTTTCAACCATTAAAAAAATTTTACTTAATAGATAAAACATTTAAATTGAAAGAAGCTGCAGTAACTAGCAGTCCATCGGGGGGGGGGGGGGTGAACTGTGACATCAGCTGGCGAATGTTTGCAGGTTTCCTCTGGAACATCGTTCTTCTGAAACTTTTCTAAAATCAGACTAATGAGTCCAAACGAGTCTTTCACACTTTCACATGTCAGCATTTATGGTGCGATTATCAGTGAGCGTGTTAGTGAGCAGTGGAGGAGAAGAAAGATGGGGGAGTGAGGCAGGAAAGGCTCTTTTGTCACTTTGTGTGAGGCCTCTCTTCTGTATGCATCCCCACTTCGCTCCAGCCTGGACGCCTCTTCATTCTCATGCTGCCGTTGCCCCTGGGCTCTTGTGCTTCGGTGCCAGGGGCTTCTGGGGCAATGTGGAATATGGCATGTGCTCAACACGGCCCATTGTCTGCATGCTAATGGGGGGGTGAAGCCATCGTACCATTTTTCATTAGCATCACTTAATCCATAAAACATTCCAAGGAGCGAAAGCGACGGCAGACTAATTTGATCACATTATGCGCGGCGGCTGTCGTCAGTCTGCAGGAGGAAGATGCTGAAGGGAAAACTAACATCCTCACTGCAGGAGGAACTAGAGGAGGATTCCAGCTCCTCAGACTATAACTTCAGTTTTGTCTGCATTCAGAAGCAGAAAGTTAAGAGTCATCCAGGTTTTTATGTCTTCAGACATGCCTGTAATCTATGTAATGGGTTAGCTTCATCTGGATTATAGACAGATATAGCTGGGTATCATCAGCATAACAGTGGAAATTAATCCCATGCTGTCTAATAACTCTACCGATTGGGAGCATGTATAAAGTAAAGAGAATTGGTCCTAGCACTGATCCCTGTGGTACTCCGCAGGTAACCTTTGAGCATGAGGAAGATCTATCATTAACATGAACAAACTGAATTCGATCAGATAGATCAGATTTAAACCAGTCTAGAGCTGTTCCTTTAATTCCAACAAAATATTCAAGTCTTTCTAAAAGAATATTATGGTCAACTGTATCAAATGCAGCACTGAGATCCAACAGGACGAGCACAGATACAAGTCCATTATCTGAGGCCATGAGAATATCATTAATGACTTTCACCAGAGCTGTTTCAGTGCTATGATGAGCTCTAAAGCCAGACTGAAACTCTTCAAAAAGTTCATTATGGTGGAAGTGATCGCAAACTTGTTTGGCAACTACTTTCTCAAGAATTTTGGATAAGAAAGGAAGATTGGATATAGGTCTATAATTAACCAAGTCATCTGGGTCAAGAGACTGTTTCTTAAGCAGAGGTTTAATTACAGCAACCTTAAAAGTCTTTGGTACATATCCCTGTAACAGAGATAGATTAATCACATCTAAAATGGAGGAGGAGATCAAAGGGAATACCTCCTTAAATAACCTGGTTGGAACTGGATCTAACATACAAGTTGAAGGCTTAGATGAAGACAATAGTTTTGCTAATTCAGAAAGTTCAACTGGATCAAAGCACTCTGAACCCGGTTCAGATTCCATGACTACCTCAGATACAATCGCGGATAGAGGAGTGCTTATGATCTTATTTTTAATAAGATCAATCTTATTTATAAAGAATCCCATAAAATCATTGCTGCTAAGAGCAGGTGGAATGGACGGTTCAACAGAGCTATGGCTCTGGGTGAGTTTGGCAACTGTATTAAAAAGAAATCTAGGATTATTCTTATTCTCCTCTATTAATGAGGAGAAGTATGCTGCTCTTGCTTTACAAAGGGTCCTCTTATACAGCAGTAAACTATTTTTCCAGACTAGGAAGGACTCTCGCAGGCCTGTGGAGCGATATTTTCTCTCCAGTTTCCTAGCATTTTGCTTCAAAGTACGCAGCTCTGCATTAAACCAAGGAGCAAGCTTTCTATTTTTAACAGTTTTTATTTTCAAAGGAGCTGCGTTATCTAAGGCAGTACGCAGAGAACTAGCAACCCCATCAACAAAATCATCAACCTGTGAAGGGGAATAAGCTATGCTTTTGCACTCTGCAGCACTGCTCAGCGACACAGAGGAGAGAGAAAGAGAGAGAAAGAAAATTTATAACTGCTCTATCTGATAAAGATCTACTAAAATTGAACCTTCTTTTGGGGGAGGAGAACTCTGATAAAGTAATCCTGAAGGTTATTAGAAAGTGGTCAGAGAGGACAGGGTTGTGAGGAAATACTGTTATTTCTTCACATTCTATGCCGTATGTCAGCACAAGATCCAAAGTATGAAGATGAGAATGTGTGGGACTATTCACATTTTGAACAAAGCCAATAGTGTCTAAGATAGCATTAAAGGCTGCTCTTAAGCTATCGCCTTCAATGTCAGCATGGATGTTAAAATCTCCCACTATGATGACCCTGTCAGTATTTAATACCAAATCAGAAAGGAACTCTGAAAACTCATCTAAAAATTCAGAGTAAGGACCTGGTGGACGATACAAAGTTACAAAAAGAAGAGGTTTTCTGGCTTTGAAATTTGGATCAGGGAAATTAAGGGTTAAATGTTCAAAAGAGTTGTAGGTATTAATTGTTTTGGGAGTAATCAGTAAGTCAGACAGGAGGATTGTTGCTACTCCTCCTCCTCGCCCAGAACTTCTGGGGATGTGAAAATTTAAATAGCTTGAAGGAGTTGCCTCATTTATGCTCACATAATCCTCTTGCTGCAGCCAGGTTTCTGTAAGGCAACACAAGTCAATGTGATTATCACAAATCAAGTCATTAACTAGCAGACTTTTAGAGGAAAGCGATCTAATGTTAAACAGACCGCATTTAATCGTTTTAACTTTTTCCCCAATTGGAGTTATTTTGATTTTAATTAGATTATCATGATTTACTCATTTGGGAATATTTTGCTAATTTGTTTAAAGGGAAAACTAACATCCTCACTGCAGGAGGAACCAGAGGAGGATCCCAGCTCCTCATCTCAGCTCCTGCTGCTGGTTTAAAGTAACGGGAACAGAGCTGAGCTTCTGCTTCTCAGAGGCGCCCTGGCTCTGCAGCACGCCGCCTCCCATAACATACTCTTTTTGTGAGCAGAGCTCACAGGTTTGGTGGCGGGGTGGGGGTGTGTGTGTAAGGGGGGTGCAGAGGAAACCTGCAGTAAGCTAGGCCATGTTAGCTGATGGATGCAGCCCTCCCTCTCCTCCACTGACCAGTTAAAGCCGCCCGCTGGCTAATGAAGAGTGACAGCTCCCTGGGATTTGTCGGCTATGCTTCTCATTTCCACCACTACTTCTCACCAGCGATGCCTCATGCTTTTCCCTCCTCACAATGAAGAAAGGGGGTTCCAGGCTGGTTGGAGGACCCCTGAGACCCCTGCATTTGGAGCAGTGTTTTAATGAGCAGTGGGCTTTATGAAGCCTTTCCTGTGCTGCTTCCACAGCTCTGGCCGCTGTTTCATCTGCAGCAGGAAGCAAATCTGCTAACTGAGATCCAGCAAACAGCGTTTCCTCAGACGTCTGCCGTCAGCGCCGGCCGTCATTAACCTGTGGAACGCTGAGCTGCGGCACAGCGTTTGGAAAGTTTGGCACAGAACTAGAGTTTTAGGATTTGTTTCTGTGATCTAATCAGACAGAGCAGAACATCACTGATTTATTTCAAACAGAAATCCCAAAAGTTGCTTCTGGATTTATCTGTAAACCTTCTGAATCAGGAATCAGTTCCTGCTGCAGCTGCATGTCTTCAGGGGGATGAATCTACCAGCCTGGTTCATCAGAAACTTCAAAGCAACCCTGTGTGACCTTTGACCCCATGATCAGCTCAATCTGAGCTCCATCCAATGACCCCCAGAGTATCGATGCTCCTCTGTGACCTCAGAGGGTCGATCTGTCTCTGAATGGGTCATGTGACCCGGAGCGCCACATCCTGTCAGTCTCCCAGCTAACAGCTGTTAGCTCTGAGGGACTCCAGGATTCTAGACCTGCTGGTCCAAACTGGTCTGATACCAGAACCAGAACATAAACTGGGTCATTTAGAGAGAGAGCAGCCAGTGGCCTGCAGGGGGCGCTGAACCTTTCATCTTTAATCTGCTGACTGTAGATGAAGCCTCCATCTGTTTTTAGCTGCATTGCTGCGTTCCATCAGCTCTGACCAGCTATCCTCCTGATAGGGGTCAAAGGTCAGTTCAGCAGCAGCCTCCATGTCTTTTCTGGGTTAAATGTTTTAGAATTAGGGCCTCTGATGGCTGTCCTTCAATAACAGCTCAGAGGACAGATGTTTTAGTATTTTGCTGGATTGTTTAGCCATGCCTCACATGTCAGGAAACAACAGCTCCATCTTTCCGTTTTCCTCCCACTCTGAGGACCCAGACCGATTCACTCTTCCCTTCTTCCAAGGACCTTCATGTGTCCACCTGTCCTCTCAGTCAATCCATCCAAACAGCAAACTGACTCTCCCTAAATGTCACATAGAGACCGAACCAGAAGTGCAGGCTCTCCAGGTGTCCAATGTGACTGCTGATGGTTTTACGCTGGCCTGGACGGCGGAGGAGGACGCCTTCGACACCTTTGTTCTGATGCTTATGGCGGCCGAGGACCCCAGCCGACCAAAGGAGCTGGTTCTGGGTGGCGAGGAGAGAAACGTCACACTGAGCGATCTGATGCAGGACACCGAGTACAATGTTGAGGTGTTTGGGCTCATTTTGGGCAGACGCTCCAAGTCTGTAAGAGCGCGGGTGAGAACAGGTACATGGTGGAAAGGAGCAGCGCTGCTGAGGTCTGCCAATAAAGTCCATGTGGATCCATGTCTCGTCTTTTGTTTTTTCTCTGACTGCATGGAGAGATGTTGTCTAACAATCTGTGTCATATGTCTACATGTATACTAACATGGTGCTTTTGACTTTAAGGGTCTGCCTGTGGTGCTGCGTTCAGGTTCAGGCAGGTTCTTTAATCAGTGGAATTAAGCTGATAATGAGGCATGAAATGTGTCCAAAGGTCTAACCTCTAATGATCTGAGGCTGTTCTAGTCGACTATCCTGGTTCTGAGCAGAACGTTCATCACTGCCAGGGGCGTTGGATTAGTTTTAGGATTTTAAAGACGCGTTTTAATGAAGATTTTAATCAACTGTTTTTACCATATTACTGGATATTCGGCCATAATGCTCGACCTCGGTTACAGTCGTGTATTTATGATAAATCCCAGTGTTGGATAGAAACTAGGGCCTTTCAGAGGAAAGACGTCTGCCTCCAACTATTCCTAGAACTGTTTTAATTCATGTTTAAACATTAAAAAGAGTCTTTGAGAGACAAGGAGTCACAGATTCAGCTGCAATATAAACACTGAGCCTACTGCAGGGTATGGTGGTGGCTACATCATGCTGAGGGCTGTCTGTCAGGAACATCGCCAGCTTTAAGGATCTGGCTGGCGGTGTGTGAGGGGGATCTATCCATGGTCCTGATTTCAGCCGATGAGGATAAATGGCGCCTCCCCAGGAGCTGGATCTGTTTCCAGGTCAGCAGCTTAAACCGCTCCAACATCTTCAGTTAACCAACAGAACCAGGTCTGGACTCTGCAGGTGTCTGCAGCTTATCAGTGGTAAACAATGTCGGCCCTAATATTGCTGCTTTCCTTGGGATACTACAAACAAATGAACTCACAGTTTATGTTAGAATATTTAAGTTTGAAGTTTCCTCCAGGTCAGGGTCCAGCTTAGAAAGTTCAGTCTAGGCAACAGGATGTGACGTCTGCTAGAAGATGTTTCGCCTCTCATCCAATAGGCTTCAGACCATCAGAACCCTCTAACGACCTTTAACCCCCACTGTGACCTCCATGGCCAATCCAGTATGAGGGATAATTCCTCCTAATTCTTCATTAGACCTACAGCATATTAATCTTTTACTTTATTCCATGGAAATAAAGTGAGTCAAAAAGTTATTTTTATTTTAACTTACTGAAAAAGTTTGAGGTAATCAGTTTCCCTCTAAAGTTTGGATCTTCTGAACTCTTCGGGTTTCCATCATGGAGAATAATCATTGACTTTTGAAGCCAGTTGTTGTTTTAAGATTCGCTGAAGCTTTTTTTTCGTCTATTTTCTGGAAAAGAGCAAAAGAAAGGAAAACGTGGACCGGGATCCGGACCGTAGATGTTCTACTTTAGGCCTGATGTTCATCCAGAAGATGGAAACTCGTCTAGCCTGGCAGAATAATCATGCTGACGTGACTCTCAGGACATTTAGCTGCTCTTCCCTTTGTATGTTTTGTGACCCCCCCCTCCATTGTCGGGGTGGGTTGGTTGTCCCTGTCTGTCCCGTGCCCTCCCTAAGGGCAAGGCTTTACTCTTGGGTTGCGGCGCATGTTTCACTTTGTGTGTTCCATGAAATGAGGGCAAGTTAATCTCCTTCAGGTCTGTCACGCGACATCCTGCGGCGGGCCGCTAACTGAGGAGGGTTTCTGTGAGCCCTGCCCTCCCCATGTCCCCTTTGTCTGTGTCTCCAACTCTCTTGCTCCATCTGTGTGAAGGATTGCCTTTCATTGGGGGATCTGCACAGGCTACTATAACCGCTCTGCTGGTGTGTCGTTTCCTGTCTGCTGCTTCAGTTGTGTTCATATCAGCTCCACCAACATTCAGACCCAACATTGACTGACACCTGTCATTTTCTATGTCCTCTGTGCCAGACCTCGGCTCTCCAAAGGGCATCCGCTTCTCCGGAGTGACCGATACGTCCGCCACCGTCCACTGGCTGACTCCCAGGGCCCGGGTGGACCGCTACATTGTCACCTACATGCCTGCTGATGGAGGTCTGGATCTACGCTTCCATCAGCCTCACACCTGATTCTGATTGTTTTCAGTTCTGGGAATATCAGTAATTCACTATTACACTCTGATCAATATCTGTGGCAACAGGGAAACCTTCATGTCCAATAATCCTGTCATCTCAAGGAGTAGTCCAGTGCTGCCCCCTGCTGATCGTGTGACAGAATTACAAAAATGAATTAAAATAAAATCCTGGTAGTTTGAGAATAGACCGGGGATAATCCAGGATGTTTGGTTAACAATGGTGACAGGAAGTGAGGAAACAGCAGTAAAGATGTTAGACCTGTGAATTCCTGCCTCAGGTGAAAGTCGAGAACAGAAACAAGATGGTGGAAATCTGGAAGTAAACGTCTAGATCTTCTCCTACATCAGTTTCTGGGTGATTTATTACTGAGTGGTTTGACCTCCCAGGTGTGGCCAAGACCCTGACAGTGGATGGCTCCATGTCACACACCGTCCTGCCAAACCTGACGCCTGGGGTCACCTATGAGGTCATCATCGTTGCTGTCAAGCAGGAGAGAGAAAGTGAGCCTGGATCTGACAGCGTCACCACAGGTAGCCTGACACTCAGCATAGAAAAACAAAAGCAGAACTCAGACCTTCCTGGATCTGACTCCTTTCATCCTCACCGTGTGTCTTTGTGTTACAGCTCTGGATAAGATCCGTGGACTGACAGCAATCAACATCACAGACACTGAGGCCCTACTGCTGTGGCAACCCGCCATCGCCACCGTAGATGGTTACGTCATCACATACAGCGCAGACACTGGTAGGTTAAAGCTCAGACACCCAACAGCTGACCATGGAGATCTGTTTACAGCGGATCCCAGTTAGTGACCCATCGGGTTCATCCTGTAAGCCAGTCGTCTCATCATCTGGTTCTCACTGGCTTCAGGTTGGAAGTTAGCAAATCCAACCATTCATTGTTTTTATGGACCTGAAACAGGCAGTAAGCAGCAACTCCAGATATTCAGTCATTCAACAAGTCGATGTAAAACAGAAAAATGGATAAAATATAAGAAAGAAGTATAAAACCCTCAACATGTCAGCTGGTCAGCATCAGAGGGAGGAAGCTGTGTGGTTCTGGTTGGATGGTACCATTTGCCTGGTCAGAACCTTAAAGCAGCAGAGCAGCTGATGAAGCTCAGTCGTGTTCCTGCTGCGGCTCTAAAACATCCTGGACCGTAGCCTCTCAGAGCCATGTGGTCCGCTCCATTCCAGCGGTGGCTCCAGGCTGAGGTTCTGCCTGGTTCCTCAGAAAGGGCCCTCTGCTGGGTCACGTCAGCTGATCTCAGAACAACTGCTACAACCCCACTCCGCTTCCAAACAGCCGTTGCCATATGTTCCTGATCAGACCTCAGGCTGGAAGTCTTCCTCACCAGTATGTCTCTCTCTGTGGATCCAGTGACTCCAGTGATGGAGCGTGTGTCAGGAAACGTTGTGGAGTTTGAGATGAGCTCCCTGAAGCCAGCCACACTCTACACGGTGAAGGTCTACGCTGTGAGGGACTCAGCCAAGAGTGCAGCCACTACCACGGAGTTCACCACAGGTCGGTGCCCCCCCCTTTAACCCCTGTATGATGTAATGTATGTTAGTGTGAGGTAGGACACCTCCCTGACTGGGAGTGGAGTCTAATGGGCTCCCCTGTCTTTAGATGTTGACGCTCCACAGGACCTGGCGGTCACCAACATCCAAACAGAGAGCGCCATGCTCACCTGGAAGCCCCCCCGCGCTGACATCACTGGCTACCTGCTCCACTTTGAGTCTGCTGTCGGCACCATCCATGTGAGTTGCCAGCAGGTCTGCTCTCTGAGCAGAAGCTTTCCTCCATCACTGGGAGCAGTGAGTAGATTGATGCTGTGTCTCTCTGCCCTCAGGAGGTGGTTCTAGGTCCTACCGCCGTGTCCTACAACATGGCCGACCTCAAGGCTTCCACAGAATACTCCGTTAGGATGGAGGCTCTGGCTGGTCCCAAGAGGAGCCAAGTGGTCTCTACCATCTTCACCACCAGTGAGTCAGTTGCTACGTGTTGCTGTGACTCAGCTGTCCTTCAGTAGGACCAGTTTTAAAAGCCATGACAGTCGAAATCAACGCAGACTGAAGGGATTCTCAGCATCACATGTTCTGCATGTGTCCAGTTATTAGGGTCACTGTTTCTGAACAGATTACATTTATAGCTCATATATTTTCATATATTAGCGATTTCCTCTATTAAACAAATAATTTCATACAAACTACTAATGTCTGCATGATCTAAACTGACCTGCTATGATCGGACCCGACCCGACCTAATCTGATCTAATCTAATCTGACTGGATCTGATCTGTGATTCTAGCCGGCGTGCTGTACAGACACCCCAGGGACTGCTCACAGGCCCTACTGAATGGCGACACCTCATCAGGTGTTCACACCATCTACCTGGGAGGAGATGAGAGCCAACCCCTGCAGGTCTACTGTGACATGAGCACCGATGGAGGCGGCTGGATTGTAAGTCAGGAGCGTTTATCTAGCTTTTTATCCACTCTTTCAGGTTTAGTTCCTGGCTGTTTTCTCAGTGTTTTTCTCCTATGAGGCATAAACAGGTCAATGTGAAAAAGATAAAACTCTTCCTACAGCCACTGGTGGTCAAACCCTGAGAGGTCACTGCATGGAAGGAGGAGCCCGAGGTGTGACTAAAAGCTGAATGAATCAGGAATCAGGCACAATAATCAGCCAGAGGGTCCAATAGTCAGCCAGAGGGGCCAATAATCAGCCAGAGGGGCCAATAATCAGCCAGAGGGTCCAATAGTCATGCCATAGGGTCCAATAATCAGCCAGAGGAGCCAATAATCAGCCAGAGGGTCCAATAATCAGCCAGAGGAGCCTATAATCAGCCTCTGGCAGAAGCAGTAAATGATTGGCCAAGGCTGTCCCTGGAGGCGGGAGCAGCAGGTGATTGTGAACCAATCAGAGTGGTTTACAGCAGGAGTCTGTGACTCAGTCAGTGTTTAGCAAACAGTTTGATCCGCCTGGTTTTGTTGTGTTTTGCAGGTCTTCCTGCGGCGTCAGAGCGGCAGGCTGGAGTTTTACCGTAACTGGAAGAACTACACGGCTGGTTTTGGTGACATGAACGATGAGTTCTGGCTCGGTAATTTCTCTCTGATCAACTGATTAACAAAATATCAACTGTTTTCAAGGCTGCTGTGTTGTTATGATCAGTAACAGAGGCGGTGTTTCAAGCACTGAATGATCATTCTTGCGCATGCGCAGGTCAAGTATTAATGACAACAAAGTCACCTGTGACCTGCCGGGGACCCACATGACTATTTCGTCACATGGCACCCGCCGTTCAATCCCTTTTGTTCTTCTCGCGCACAGGTGTGGTCATGTGCAGCTGGTTGCTTCTGTGTGTACCACTGTTATCCCAGCTGCTTGTTGCCAGTAGCCCCGTTACCGGGTTTGGTCGGAGCTGCGGGTAAGTCTCGCCCTCCAGGGGCTGCACAAGAAGGGTTTTTTTTTTCTTCACCTTTACCAGATCTGCAGTCGCTTCTGTGACAACTGGTAGGTTTTGTTCTCCTTAAATTATTTATCTGACTCACCAGTAGTGTTACTGCTCGCGTCGAGTTCATCTTTAGTTAATTAATCGGACTCGGGCTAATCACGCAGGCTTCAGCAGTATGATGCTGGATAATCTGTGCTGCTTGCTCCGCTTCAGCGCGATGACTGATGACTGATACCTCGGGGCCTGCGGTCGGTTGTTTTACCCCGGGACAGCTCAGCTTCTGGGCCGCCCACACCCCAGATGTGTAGGTGTTGTCCACTCTGTCCCAATTGGTGGTTTCTTGATTTTGCCTTTCAGGGGTGGCACTTCCAGTTCAGGGTCTTCCCGTTCTGACTTTTGCTGTCTCCCAGGGTGTTCACCTGATGTGTTGCAGCAGCCCTTTCTCCACTGAAGACACAAGGAATAGGGATCCTTAGTGCTCCATCACGTGGGATGCTTGGGTTTGCAGCCTCCCTCACATGAGACTGTGTTCCTGGGCATTACCATGGATTCCGTTTCAATGACTGCTTGCCGGTCTCCCCAGCGGTCGAAACAGCGTATCGAGCATGCTCCTGGAATTCAGGCACAGTGTGGCCCTGCCTCTTGTGCGGTATCTTCGCCTTGTGGGCATGCTTACAGCTGCATCCACCGTAGTGTCCTTGGGCTGCTGTCATTGCAGCCCCTCCAGATGTGGTTAAACAGCTTCGATCTGGACCCCACATGGAACATGCATCGTCTCAGGAGACTCCGAGTGGGGCCTCAATGTCTTCAGTCTCTGTCCCAATGGAGGGAGAGGTCATTATGACGACAGGGTTCCCGCTCAGCTCCCTCCCATGTCATCAGGAGGTTGTGCTCACGGATGCTTCCTTCACGGACTGGGGTGCAATATGGTCGAATTGCACAGGGGACATGGTCCCAGCGGCAGAGCAGGGAACACATAAATGTCCTGGAATTGCAGGCTGTACTTCTGGCTCTTCAGAGCTTTCTTCCAGACTTGCAGGGGAAGCATGTGCTGGTGAGGTCAGACAACACCACTGTGGTTTTTCACATCAACCACCAAGGGGGGACCAGGTCAAGGAAACTGTTGTGCTTGACTCAACAGCTGTTGACCTGGGCAGCTCCGTACTTGGCCAGCCTCAGGGCAGCCTACATCCCCGAGGCGGAGAATGTGCCAGCAGATTTTCTGTCCCGTCAGAAGCCATTTCCGGGAGAGAGGAAGCTTCACTGAGAGGTAGTGGAGCATATCTGGAAGGTCTTAGGCAGGGCGGACGTGTACCTCTTTGCCTCAAGGGATACATTTCACATTCCCCTTTGGTTCTCCTTGGATGACAGCAGCCCTCAGGGCCATGATGTGCTGGCACACGACTGGCCCAGGACCCTCCTCTATGCCTTTCCCCAATTCAGCCTGCTCTTTCAGACAAACCTAAGGGTACATCAGGAAAGGTACAGGTTTCTGCTGGTAGCCCCCTTCTGGCCAGCGAGGACTTGGTTTCCTCTACTGTGTGAGCTGAGCTCCGGTTTGCCAAAGCGTCTCCCCCCAGGAGTGATCTTCTCTCCCAGATGGGGGGCCAGATCTTGCACCCTGAACTGGACCAGCACCAGCTCTGGATTTGGCCCCTGCCAGGCAGGAGTCTACTTTCTCGAGATAGGTAGGGCGTACAATGGCTAACGCATGGGCGCCATCCATGCGGGCTGCCTATGTTAACAAGTAAGCAGTCTTTGCGACCTGTTGCCGTAGTAAGGGACATGACCCGGCGCAGTGTTCAGTCTCTGACATACTGACCTTCCTGCAGGCATTACTGGATCAGGGACGGCCTCCGTCTACCTTAAAAGTGTATGTGGCTGCCATTTCCTGTTGGCATAACAGGCTGAATGGCTGCTCAGTTAGCCGAGACAAGGATGTTGTACTGTTATTTAGGGGTGCTCGGTTGTTGTGTCCATCCAACTGCCCTGTGGCACCGACATGGGACCTATCTCTGGTGCTTGAGGCACTTTGATCTCCCATTTGAGCCCCTGGCATCAGCAGACCTCAAATGGCTCTCAATGAAGACAGCGTTCCTTTTGGCTATGGTTTCCGCGAAGCGTGTGGGTGAATTGCAGTCTCTCTTAATGGCCGAGCCCTGCTGCACCTGAGAATCCCGATGGCTCAGGTGTTACACTGTGGCCTGATGTAGCGTTTATCCCTGAGGTGCCACTGGTAGCGGGCAGTACCCAGCCGCTCCATCTAGCTGGGTTGGACACTGGATGCCCCTCTGAGCCACTGTGCCCTGATTTGCCCCTGAGGCATATATCAATGCCATGGCATCCTTCCAAAAGACAAATAGCCTTTTTGTTTGCTACGCTGGCTCGCGGAAAGATCAGTTACTTTCTAAGGAGCGGCTTGCACACTGGGTTGTGGATTTGATTTCCAAGGCTTATGCCTTGCAGGACCAGCCACTGCCGACAGGAGTGAAGTGTCAACATCATTTGCTACCATGACTGTCACGTTTTGGTTGTGGTTTGGAGGACCCACCTGCAGAGGGAGAGAGGCTGAGGTGAATACTTGTAGTTTTAATGATGAAAATGGTTAACAAAGGCAGGAATCCAAAAATCCAACTAAAAAAGTAACAAACCAGAACCATGGAGACATCAAGGGAAAACATGTACAAGGAGCCAGGGAGAGACGAGGTGAGACGACAACAGCGATGACAGGACCGGCAACAACAAGGAACCAACAAGGAGTGACTGCAGAGGGGGAGTATATGTAGCTGACTGAGACAATGGCAGAGCTAACGAGCTGACAAGGAGCAGGTGTGAGGAGACAACGAGGGAGCCAAGTGGGAAGGGAACACACACAAGAGGGCAACAGAGGAAAACAGAAAAACCTGAGAACTAACATAAATCTACAAACTACAACAAAATAGGAATTAAACCATTAAAACTAGAAAACAAGGAGCAAAGTAAAGCACAACATAACCAAAACCATGACAATGACTGGGGTGCCATTGGATGCTATATGCCGCGCGGACTCCTGGAAATCACTTAGCACCTTAACTCGGTTTTACAGGTTAAATGTGGCTGAGCCCCATCCTCTGCAGGAAACCTGGAGCAGCATGCCTTTACATCACATTAGGTGGGTGGTGTAGGGGTTGTCTCTTGAGTGTTGCCCATTCCTCAAGACCTTGTTGACATAAGTCATCCAGCGCTTGAAGCACCGCCTCTGGTGGTCAGTAGGGATGAAATAGAACGAAAGTCCTGGATGACTGCCAGAGTGCTTGGTCCCTCGGAATATCTCCTTCTTGCGAGAAGATTGAGGGATTGAACGCCGGGTGCCATGTGACTAAATAGAGTCACGTGGGTCCCCGGTAGGTCACAGGTGACTTTGTTGTCATTAATACTCGACCTACGCATGCGCAAGAATGATCATTCAGTGCTTTAAGCACCGCCTCTGCCGGTCATCTGGGATTCATAGAACCGTAGTTATGGTAGTAACTTTCGATAGTGGATGTCAGGGCGTGCTAAGATGGCGGCGACAGAGGTGGTCAGCATGCATCATCTGGGACCATCAGACCTCTTCCTGCTGTTCCCTGGTTCTGCTAAGATGTCTGTTCTGTCGCTCAGGTCTGTCCAACTTGCACAAGATCACATCTGGAGGACAGTACGAGCTGCGGGTTGATCTGAGAGACAAAGGAGAGATGGCCTACGCTCAATATGACAAGTTTTCTGTCTCTGAGCCTCGGACGCGCTACAAAGTCCATGTGGGAGGATATAGTGGGACAGCAGGTATGCTCCGTGCCTTCAGCTACAAGATGAATTTTCTAAAGTTTTCAGTTCTTGAAAACATTTTAAAATGGAAAAATTATCTATCTTTTGATTTTTTTTATTTATAAAGTCAATGTATAAGATGGATGCATAAACACCTCATTTTATTTCATTGTTAAATCCTGTTTAAAGTAACAGATTATAATTAAAAATGTTTCCGGACCTTTACTGGTTGATGATTTTCTTTATTCGGACCCCGCTGATATTTAATTGGTTACTGCTGGTTTAGACTAACCTGCGCTCCCATGTCCGTCCTTTAATGCCAATCAAACACTCTATGATGCTGTACGTGTCACTGATAGAGACTGTCTGTTTTTCTAGGGGACTCTATGACCTACCATCATGGCCGCCCTTTCTCCACCTATGACCACGACAACGACATCGCTGTGACCAACTGCGCTCTGTCCTATAAGGGAGCATTCTGGTACAAAAACTGTCACCGGGTCAACCTGATGGGTCGCTATGGTGATAACAGCCACAGCAAGGTAGGCAGGCTGCAGTCCAACACAGACCTACTCTACCGAATAGAATAGAACACGGTGGAATAGAATAGAGCACAATAGAAAATAATAGAACACAATAGAATGTAATAGAATATAATACAGTAGAACACATTAGAATAGATGCTACTTTTGTCTGGCGGAAGTTCAGCTCAACCCTACAGACACATAAAAGTATTTTAAAAGAAATAAACAGAAAGTAATAATAAAGCACATTAGATAAAAAAAAGCCACTAAATAATAATAATAAACCTGCTGGTGAGACGTGGAACTGCAGTTGGAATGAATGGCTGCTGATGCCCAGAGGGAGTTTTCATTTCCTGCTTCTAGCTCAGCGCCATTGCAGCTAGTCTGTGGCCGTTTCTCAGTTCACTAGAACACAAGTACGGACTTGTGTCCTCACCAAATCCGTTCCTGATTAGAACCCAGGAAAGTCTGAACTCTGGGAGAACGGGAGCACGCAGGATAAATCTGGGTCAACTGGAAAGAAGCGTACTGATGACATCACCACATTGAAAGCTAGTTTGGAGCTGCATCTCACCTCCTGTTATTAATAGTCTCTAGATTATGGGGGGTTGGGCGAGAACAACATCCGGGTATTTAATACGTTCTCGGTCTGGTGTTCTGGTGGCATATCACGAGCACACGAGAACGCTCAAGAACGCATATTGAGAAACGGTCTGTGTTTCTAGATACTGACTGGGAGAACTGGTTCCTTCCTGCCGTGTCACTGTAACAGGATGTGACATCATGACCTTTCACCAATCCCAGAGCGGATGCTGAGGTTACCAACGACCAATCAGACGATGTGATCTTCTGGTTCTAGATTGGCTATGACAAAGGAGGAGATCCATCAGCAGATGTTTGGTTCTTGGAACCCCGGCTGCGGTCTCCGTCCAGATCGCTCTAAGCCGTCATTGTTTAGTCATCCGCTGCTCCTCATTCTGCTCCTTCCTTTCCTCAGGGGGTAAACTGGTTCCACTGGAAAGGCCACGAACATTCCATCGAGTTCGCCGAGATGAAGATCCGGCCTTCAAACTTCAGGAATCTGGAGGGAAGGAGGAAACGCTCCTAAACGACCAACTCCACCACCATCAGCACCACCTCCCTGCCTGGGCTCTCCATAACCCCCTCCCCCTTCTGCACACACACACACCCCCCCACTGCAGCAACCAAAGCCTTGGATGAGACCCCTCCACACCCGGTGCGCCTCCCCCTCCCCCATCTACCTGTTCATCAGCCTCTCCTGTCTGTTTCAATGATTGGATGCAAACACGCCTACCCCGCCCCCACTTCACCCCCCACACCAAAGAGCATCACTGGTCATTATGGGGGGGGCGCTCCAACACCTCGGGCATCATGTGGTGTTACAGTCCGGCTGCTCGTTTCTGATATACTGATCCGATGAATCCGGTTTCTGCCACAGAGCCGTTCACATCTGGACTGCCTCACATCTGGACTTCCTCACATTTCAAACTGAGCTGCATTCTGCTGATGACGCTCATGCTCCAACTGACCCGCCCACACCAGCCACCGTCTGAGCATGGACGGCGGCCATGTTCCTGCTCCTGACCCGTCCCGCTGCAGGCGACACGCTGCAGCTTCTGCTTCAGAAAGTCTTTGTTTCTCTCATGAAATCCGAGGCAGGACCGGTGAGCCACCGGATGAAGACGTGGTCCCCCCCCCTTGCATAATGTGAATACCGTCCTGATATGTGGAGCCACAGGAAGTTTATGTGATGTTTGAAACGTAAAGATTTCAAAAAGGCCAATTTCAATTGAAATTTCAGTGTTTATAGTAAAGTTTCCATGATTTTTAAAAATAGTGTTTGAACTGGTTGAAACTAGTAACTAGTTACTCTTTGTACCCCCCCGTCCCCCCCTGCTTTTTGTAGGTCACTAAACCACTGACGTTGTAAGGAATGCCTGTAAATGATGTTTTCAGATTGTTTTGTCTGTTTTGAAATGCAGTTGTGTCTCTGTAAACTGGAAAACAATAAAACCATCTGATCAAAGGCTGGAATCATCAGAGCGATTCCTGCAGCAATTCCCTGACCCTTTATCAGAGCAGGCTGGAGGACAACCTGACACCCCTCTGGATCTTAGCAACTAAAAAAGACAAAAAAAGTTTGGAGGAAACAACCTAATACTCTAAAGTATCAATTCTAGTCAGTGTATCTCTATAGCTCCAATTCAAATCATGTCATCTCAGGCCACTTTATAGAGATATTTCAACCAGATCATCCAGTCAGATTGATTCAAAATTTTCTGTCTAAGGAAAACCAGCTGATTGCATCGACTCATTGACTCTTCAGCAATCCCTCACACTAAGCATGATTGTAGCGACAGTGGAGAGGAAAAACCCCTGCATTTAATCAGCGATCAAAGAATAGAGAATTTTTTTTCCTATAATAATCCATCCCAGGCCTTGGAGGGCTGGGTTGCTATGGCAACAGACTCTGCAGAAAGTGGGACGAGGGAGACAGGCTCTACACACAGGGTGTGAAAACAAACCAGATCTTAACGAAATGACCAAATAGTTCAATGTTTAGAAATAAAAATCATCTTCATGTAAAGCACCAATTAGAGAAAAATGTCCGCTGGCCTCAATATTTTCATGCAAAGCTTGGAAACTAAGCTGACTGGACTTTGCAGCAACCACCAGGGTTAGGATCTGCTCTCTGGTGGTTTGGTTAACTAGCAGCTCCAGGTTCTCCAGGTTCTCCAGGTTCTCCTTTCCCTCCTAAAGCCGTTATAGAGCAGCGTAACCAGACGAGCTCCAGGCTGGATTTCCAGTGAGAAAGAAACTATCAGGCAAAGTGAAGTGAAAGTATCAGCAGGTTTATTCAGCTTCACAGCATTCAGCCTCCATCAGACACACATTCTCTGCTTTAAATAGACACAGCTGATGGACTGAACCATTTACATGACATTTAACTCCTCCTCATTTCCATCTAAAAGCAAAAATCAATCAAATATATGCTCAGATTTAGGGTTATTTATTATGAACATTTTCTGATTTAAACTTAAACACAAACAGCATAGAAATCCCACAAACTATGTGCACAACTCCCCCCATATTTCCCATGGTCTCTCCCAGAAGCAATAAATGGAGTCTGAACCCCTGGAGAGTCCACAGACAAAAACAGGTGAGTCACTTTCTGAGCACCACAACACTTCCTCTGAACTCACCTCCAACACATTCTACGCTGACACATTCTACACTGACACATTCTACACTGACACATTCTACACTGACACATTCTACACTGACACATTCTACACTGACAGCTTCTACACTGCCAGATTCTACACTGACACATTCTACGCTGACACATTCTACACTGACACATTCTACACTGACACATTCTACACTGACACATTCTACACTGACACATTCTACACTGACAGCTTCTACACTGCCAGATTCTACACTGACACATTCTACGCTGACACATTCTACACTGCCTGATTCTACACTGCCTGATTCTACACTAACAGCTTCTACACCAACAGATTCTACACTGACAGATTCTACACTGACACATTCTACGCTGACACATTCTACACTGACAGCTTCTACACTGACACATTCTACACCGAGATTCTACACTGACAGCTTCTACACTGCCAGATTCTACACTGACACATTCTACACTGACACATTCTACACCGAGATTCTACACTGCCAGATTCTACACTGCCAGATTCTACACTGACAGATTCTACGCTAACAGCTTCTACACTGACAGATTCTACGCTAACAGCTTCTACGCTAACAGATTCTATGCTAACAGATTCTACGCAAACAGATTCTACACCAACAGCTTCTACACTGACAGCTTCTACACTAACAGCTTCTACACCAACAGATTCTACACTAACAGCTTCTACACCAACAGATTCTACACTAACAGCTTCTACACCAACAGATTCTACACTAACAGCTTCTACACCAACAGATTCTACACTAACAGCTTCTACGCTAACAGATTCTATGCTAACAGATTCTACGCAAACAGATTCTACACCAACAGCTTCTACACTGACAGATTCTACACTAACAGCTTCTACACCAACAGATTCTACACTAACAGCTTCTACACCAACAGATTCTACACTAACAGCTTCTACACCAACAGATTCTACACTAACAGCTTCTACGCTAACAGATTCTATGCTAACAGATTCTACGCAAACAGATTCTACACTAACAGCTTCTACACCAACAGATTCTACACTAACAGCTTCTACACCAACAGATTCTACACTAACAGCTTCTACGCTAACAGATTCTACGCTAACAGCTTCTACACCAACAGATTCTACACTAACAGCTTCTACACCAACAGATTCTACACTAACAGATTCTACACTAACAGCTTCTACGCTAACAGATTCTATGCTAACAGATTCTACGCAAACAGATTCTACACTAACAGATTCTACACTAACAGCTTCTACGCTAACAGATTCTATGCTAACAGATTCTATGCTAACAGCTTCTACGCTAACAGATTCTACGCTAACAGCTTCTACACCAACAGATTCTACACTAACAGCTTCTACACCAACAGATTCTACACTAACAGATTCTACACTAACAGCTTCTACGCTAACAGATTCTATGCTAACAGATTCTACGCAAACAGATTCTACACTAACAGATTCTACGCTAACAGATTCTACGCTAACAGATTCTATGCTAACAGATTCTACGCAAACAGATTCTACACTAACAGATTCTACACTAACAGCTTCTACGCTAACAGATTCTATGCTAACAGATTCTACGCAAACAGATTCTACACTAACAGCTTCTACACCAACAGATTCTACACTAACAGCTTCTACACCAACAGATTCTACACTAACAGCTTCTACGCTAACAGATTCTATGCTAACAGATTCTATGCTAACAGATTCTACGCAAACAGATTCTACACCAACAGCTTCTACACTGACAGCTTCTACACTAACAGCTAGTGATGGTGAGATGAAGCCTCATTGAACCGTTTGGCCAAATTGCTTCAACGATCCCCACAGTTCATGAGGCTTCATGTGAACATGTCACCACATACTGGTGGACAGCAGAACTACAGTTTGTAATAAAATCTGTGAATTCTTTTGCAATTGTTTTTCTTTTTTTTTTCCCTTTTCAGTTCCCTTGAAATTGTTAATGGTTGGTGTGTATAATAAAATCTTTTGTAAGTTTTTTTTAAGTGTAAAATTTCTTATAACAATCATTTAAGGTGCACAGTTTTTCTGCTATTTTAGTGAAATAAACTCAAGCAGACAGTGAAAGTATTTGTGCAAATTGGGCATGATGAACAAAATGAAAGGTTTTTAGTAATTTTTTTTTCCCAAACATGATTTTTTTTTCCATTTTTTTTGGTTTTAATCGGGTTTGAGGTTATTTTTAAACCCAAAAATTTTTGGCTAACCCAACCAAATTTTCCCCAATCAAATTTTTTAAAAACTCGGGCAAAACAAATCCCAAAATCCATCACCCAAAAATAATTAATTTTTAATCGCAACTTTCAAAAAGGAGACGGGTTCTTAAACCCAAACAACCTCTGGGGTTGAGATTTCCCCCTCTTACAAAAGGACGCCACTCAAAGAAAAATCTGATCTGGGAAAAATCCCTTCTTAACACTTCCCCCCTTTAAATTTTCACCCAAAAGGAACCCTTCCTTTTTTTGGATTAACGGGGAGTGTGAAACTTTTCCCAGAGGACCCCAAATCTGAAGTTAATTTTATTTTCCTCTGTGATATCTCTGAAATTTTAAGAAACTCTAACTGATTTACTTGAAAACATAGAAACCTTCTGCTGCATTTTTTCTACTGGGGCATTTCCCTTTTTTTCACAGGGTTTTTTTTTTCTGATAGCAAGAAGTAGCTACCCTTAGGCTAGGCTACCCTTAGCATTGCTTTTGGCTTCTCTCTCTCCCTCCCTTGACTCTTTTCCAACTTTTTTTCCTTCTTCCTCTCCCCCTCCTCCTGCTCTCGGGGTGTCAGATGTTCATTATTCCTCTGCCCCTTTTTAGTTTAAGGGGGATTTTTAAAAAATAAGTGTATTATTTTTGTAGTTTTGGGGAGGGAGGGGGGTTCAATTTAAAATAATCCGGGCTTCGGGCCCTGTTAAAACATCCGGGAGAAAATTTGTAGGCCCCCCCACGTAGCTGTCCTCCAAAAGTGCCTGAGCACCAGGCGATTGGTAACTGAAACCAGAAAGCTAGTCGGGGAAACCCTCTGCCCACGGGGTCCCACCAACCCCCTTTCCCCGTTTCTAACCTTTTTCCCCCTCAGTGACAACCCACTGAAAGCCCACCTGGTGTTTGCAGCCCCATAGCCCAAAAACGTGGCATTAGAGACCCCAGGGACCATAGCAAATTTTCCCGGGGGGCCAGAACGGGCGACATCAAATCCTCCCCTGAAACTACGGGCTAAGGAAAAGGGGTTTTAAATCATTTAAGTTTGTTTTTCACGCTGGGGGTAATGAAAAACCCTTACGCCGATGGGTGGGTCACTAAAATTAGGTTGCTTGTTTGGGTTGAAATTTTTGCCAAAAAAATGTGGGAAACTCCGAAATTTTTCTCTGGCCCCTCCCTGTCTGCCCAAGTGATACATGTTTGGGCCCCCCATGTCGTCATTAAAAAACCGCGGGTTTTCCAAAGGTGTGCCCTGAAAACTACGGGGGCAAACATTAAAAATTTGGGCAACCCCTTTTGGGGAAAAAGCCGGGTTTCTAAATTCGGGGGAGACGGCACCCCACCCCATTTTTTGGATGGGGGCAGCTCTTCTTTCTAGGAATCGGGCCACATTTATTATCCTCCAAAAACCCCTGACCCCCGGGGGTGCAGACCAGGAAGCAAGTTGTATTTTAAAACACCATCTCTGAAAGCTTTCCTCAAAAATTTTTGGGGTGTACCCCCACCCCTTTATTTTCCAAAAATCCAACTTTCCCCCACGAAAAAAATCTAAATAAATTAAAAAAAAAAAAAAAATTTCCCAAAAAGTAAAAAAAAAGAAAAATAATTAAAACCCCAAAAAAACCCAAATTTTGGGGAAAAAACCTAAAACTTTTTAAAATCCCCCTTTTAAAACCCCAAAATCCTTTTTCCCCCCCCTAAAAAAGGTCCCTACTATTAATAACTTGATTTGGTAAAAGGGATCAACAAAATTTTTTTCCTTACAAAAAAAAACCTTTGGTTTTCAACAAGGAATTATTGGGGAATAAAAAAAAAGGCAAAAAAACCTAAAACAAAATTTAAAAATTTTCCCCAAAAAATCCCCAAATTTCTGGTCGAAAAAATTTTCCCCCAACAAAAAATAAAAACCCCCCTGTTTACTGAAATTACTCCAAAAAAAATTAAAACCAAAAACAAATTTTTTTGAAAAAAAAATTTAACCTTTTAATTTCCTGACCAAAATTTTTCAATGCAAAGAAAACCCTTCTTTGTCTTTTGTTTTGGGGTAATTTGGTAATCGTCCCCCAAAAAGGTCCGAAAAAATTTTGGGGGAATTTTGGGGAAATGAGGTTGGGGGAAAATTTTTTTTGAATTTTTGGGTTTAAAAAATTTTGAAAGGGGGTTTTTTAATAGTGGGGGATTTTTAAAAAAACCCTTTTGGGCTGACTTTTTTGGAAAAAAGCCGGGAAATTTAAAGCTTTAAACAAGGCCCTTTAATGCTATCTTAGAACACATTGGCTTTTTTAAAAAAGGGTAAAATAGTCCCACCATTCTCATCTTCATATTTTGGGATTTTGGGGCCCTGACAAAAGGGCATAGAATGTGAAGAAATAAAAAAGTTTTTTCCCTCACAACCCTGTCCTCTTTTTTAAACCAAATTTTTCTAAAAACCCTTTCCCAGATTTTTTTAAACAGATTTCCCCCCCCCAAAAGAAGGTTCAATTTTGGGTAGATCTTTATCAAAATAGTGCATTTTAAAAATTTTAAAAAAGAATCTCTTCATTTTCTCTCTCCTCTTGCCCACTGACAGTGCCAGGGGTGAAAAAAGTTTAAAGCTTTTTCCCCCTTTCCCACATTATGATTTTGTTGAGGGGGTTTGCTATTTTCTCGGTGTAGGGCCTTAGAAAACCCGCAGCCCCTTTTAAAAATGAAAACCTTTAAAAATTTTAAAAACCCTTGCCCCCTTTGGGTTTTTAATGCGAGCGGGCGTACTTTGAAGAAAAATGCAGAAACTGGAGAAAAAATTATCGCTCCACGGGCCCGGCGAAGCCCTTTCCCCCTAGCCCGGAAAAATGGTTTACGGGGCTGTATAAAGGCCCCTTTTAAAAAGCAAGAGAAACATTTTTTTCTCCTAATTAATAAGGAAAAAAGGGAAAAACCTTTGATTTCTTTTTAATAAAATTTCCCAAACTCACCCAGAGCCAAACTCGGGTTAAAAACCCATTCCACCTGCTTTTACACAATGACTTTAGGGGAAATTCTTTATAAATAAGATTGATCTTTAAAAATAAAAATAAGAAACTCCCCTACCCGGGATTTTCCGGTTTAGCCCATGGAAAATCTAATTTGGGGTTTAGACTCCCTTTAAATCCAGTTTGAACTCTCTAAAATTAGCAAAATTTTTGGGGCTTAAACTAAGCCCCCAATTTGGGATTTAGATCCATTTCCAACCGGGTTTTTTAAAAGGGGGTATTCCCTTTGATCTCCTCCCTCCTTTTTAGATGTGTTTAAAACTATCTCGGTTACCAGGGATATTTACCAAAAAGTTTTTTTTAAGGTTCCCGAAATTAAACCTCGGGTTTTAAAAGAAACCGCTCTTGACCCAGAGGATTTTGGGTCCTTTTTATAGACCAAATTTCCAATCTTCCCTTTTTTTTCCCCAAAAATTCTTGAGAAAGTAGTTGCCAAACAATTTTTCCCGATCACTTCCCCCCAAATTAATGAACTTTTTTTAAGAAATTTTAGTCTCTTTAAAAGCCAACATAGACTGAAACCCGCTTTTTGGGGAAAGTCACTAATGATAATTTTCATGGCCCCAATAATGGACTTTCAAACTGTGCTCGTCCTTTGGATCTTTTGCTGGCCCTTTGATACCGTTTTACCATAAAATTCTTTTTTGAAAGACTTTAATATTTTTGGAATTTAAAAGGGAAAACACTGACTGGTTTTTAAAACTTTTCTATCTGATCGAAAATTTAGTTTTCATTTAAGATAAAAATTTTTTCAAAACGCTCAAAGGTTCCCCGTGGGGTACCACAGGGAAACATTTCTAGGAAACCCCCTTCCCCTTTACTTTAAACATCTCCCAAATTGGGAAATTATTAGACAAACATGGGATTAATTTCCCCCTTTTTATGCTGGGTGAAAACCCCGGGTATATCTGGTTTTAAAAATCCAAAAATTAAGCTAACCCCTTACATAGAATTTTCAGGCATGTCTTGAAACATAAAAACCTGGGTGACTCTAACTTTTTGCTTTTGAATGCAACAAAACAGAAGTTTTTAGTCCCCTTTTGGGCCAAGGGGCCTGAAAAAAAACTGATTTCCAGTCACTTCAATTTTGGGTGGGGTTTTAAAATAATTTTAGATAATAAAGTAAAAAATCTTTGGGGTTATTTTTTTATCAGGGCCTGTTTATTTAAAACCCAGATCAAAGGGGGTTTCTAGAATTTCCTTCTTTTATCTGAGGGAAATTGCAAAAATGAGCAATCTCCCTGTCCAGGGTGACTGAAAACTATCCATGCATTTTTACTTTAAGGCTGGGCTATTGGGAAAATTTTTTACTAAACAGGGAAATCCACAAACGTAGTTAAAAGCCCTTTAACTGATCCAAAAAAGCTGCAGCCAGAAATTTTAATGAAAATTAAAAAGAGAGATCATATCTCTCCTATCCTGGCTTCTCTTCATTGGCTTCCTGTTAAATCCAGAATAGAATTTAAAATCCTCCTTCGCACATATAAAGCCTTAAATGGCCAAGCTCCATCTTATATCAGAGATCTGATTGTTCCTTATGTTCCTAACAGAGCACTTCGCTCTCAATCTGCAGGTTTACTAGTGGTTCCTAGAATTTCTAAAAGTAGAATGGGAGGCAGATCTTTTAGTTATCAGGCTCCTCTCCTGTGGAACCAACTACCAGTTTTAGTCCGTGAGGCAGACACCCTGTCTACTTTTAAGGCTAGGCTTAAAACTTTCCTTTTTGATAAAGCTTCTAGTTAGAGTGGCTCAGGTTATCCTGATCTATCTCTATAGTTCTGCTGCTATAGGCTTAGACTGCTGGAGGACATAGGGACCCCCATTTCATCATTCTGCTTCATTCTCTCTCTGTTCTCCTATTCTGCAGAATCTGTTAGTTCAATCTCTAACCTTCTGCTCTCTCTGCTTTTCCTCAGAGTAGCTTTGCCTCGTCTGTTCCTGTTTGGCCGTGACGTCATCCTGGAAAAAAACATCAGCTGTGCTGCTGCCATCAACACCCTTGTTTATAGATGTTGGAGATTGGCCTGTTTTCCAGTGTGGTCCTGTTTCTCTGACTGTGACTGAGTGGATGTGCTCTCTTCATCCTCTGACATGGGAGCTGCCTTGGAGCTCGTCTGCCTGGCTGTGTGATTCCTGGACGGGGCCGCCTTTTACAGCTGCTTTTTGTATCTCTGCTTCTGTCTCCTTGAACCCCAGTGGGCCTCAGCAGATGGCCGCTCACACTGAGCCTGGTTCTGCTGGAGGTTTCTTCCTGTTAAAAGGGAGTTTTTCCTCTCCACTGTCGCTACAAGCATGCTTAGTGTGGGGGATTGTATTTGAGTCAATGAGTCAATGCAATCAACTGGTTTTCCTTAGATAGAAAACTTTGTATCAATTTGATCTGGTTGAACTGTAAAGTGCCTTGAGATGACATGTGTTGTAAATTTGGCGCTATATAAATAAACTGAATTGAATTGAATTAACACTGACGTATTAACACTGGCTTTGTCTGGTGGTTTTGCTCAAATTTTGATCATTATATTGTTTATTCAAACCAAATTAGATTTAAGGAACTAGATTGGTTGGAAAGACAACCAATTTATTCTTAGAATCTATCCAAACTTTATCCAGCTGAGAGCATCTCTCCCCCAAACTCCCACATCTTGACTGAACACTGAGGCTGTCTAGATGCCTGTCAAAATTCTTGCGTTTCCCGAACCGCTTACCGAAGCGGTCACGTGGTATCACGGTAGCGAGGCCTCGGACGTCATCAATTTTGGCCCCTCCTCTAAATGAATCACGCCTCGACACGCGCTTCGGGGAAACGCCCCCTCCATTACTCGACACACGCCTCGAAGCCTCGGCTCATCCCATAACATCACTACTAACAGCTTCTACACCGACAGATTCTATGCTAACAGATTCTACGCAAACAGATTCTACACCAACAGCTTCTACACTAACAGCTTCTACACCAACAGATTCTACACTAACAGCTTCTACGCTAACAGATTCTATGCTAACAGATTCTACACGAACAGCTTCTACACTGCCAGATTCTATGCTAACAGCTTCAACACTAACAGCTTCTACACCGACAGATTCTACACCGACAGATTCTACACTGACAGATTCTACACTGACAGCTTCTACACTGACAGATTCTACACTGCCAGATTCTATGCTAACAGATTCTACGTTAACAGATTCTACACTGACAGATTCTACGCTAACATTTGCTAAAGTTTCTAGCCAGTAAGCCTCGCTTGCTCTAAACCACCTCAATAGTTAATTTGAGAGCAGCTGTGCAGAGCCTGGAACTAAAGAATATATACCAACTATTAAAATACACAATAAATATTCAATAAATACTTTAAACCCTTGTGTGCAAATTGTTCTTTCATTATAAATCTAAGCTTAAGGTGCAGAGCTAAATAAAGTGTCCTAGTGCTAACCAAGCAGCAGTGATGGGAGTAACCGTGTTGAAAGTAACGACGTTACTAACACCGTTCCTTTTTTTTTTTGTAACAAGTAATCTAACTAATTACCTTGACTGTAACTATAACGCAGTTCCCATTGCAGACACCCCGTTACTGCGCGTTACTCAGGTCGCACAATGAACCTTCTTTCATGCTAGGACTCGTGCGCGCCTTGTCATGAGAGAGGGGAGGATGGCTGATGTATAGTGAGATTCCGTCTGTCAGTTGGGTAGGTGGGTGTTTCTGCTGGTGGGTGTTAACGTACAGCACACACAGAGAGATGGAGAGTCAGGAGGACTCCTGCAGCAAAACAGCGTTTTCCACATGGAAATACCGCTGTTACGTCGAGCTGCGTTTCCCCATCAGATACGGTTTCCCCTGCATCTCCGCACAGCGCAGGCGGCAAGAGTCACCGTGCAAGAGACAGGAAACGCGCATGCTAGCTAAATGCGCGCAACAGTCGCCCTGTGCTCACGCCACAGGAGAACTATGTATGTATGGATGGATGGATGGATGGATGGATGGATGGATGGATGGATGGATGGATGATGCAGTATCTATAACAACCCAAACACAGGATTTCAGAATAAAACATCCCCAGTTATTAATTTCATTCACTCACCAGATCTGAACGACCTGTTAAAAAACTTCACACCCATGAGGAGGTTCCCTTCACAGAGGAGGTCCTGAGGAGCAGATTAACCCTGAAAGAACAAAAACTGAAGGAATGAATCGGTGAGTGAAGGAGGAGCTTAGAGAAAGACTAAAGGTCAGAGGTTAGACGTAGATTAACAGGCAGACTGAGAGCGATCAGCAAACAAAGGTGTGTTTAGATAAAAGCAGGTGCAGCAGGTGCAGCAGGTGCAGCAGGTGCAGCAGAGCTCCACCCTCCAGCAGGAGCTGCAGCCCTGAAAAGGGGGGGGGGGGATGGAGTCTGCCTTCCTCCAATCAAAGCTGCTGCTCTCTGCCTTCATCACCTGCTCAGCCAATCAGCAGAGGAGAAATGACCTCTGGGTGGATGAGAGCCAGAGGCGCTGCTGATGAAGACGATGATGAAGAGAGGAGGAAGATCAGCTGGATCTGCGTAATGACGCAGCAGGATGAAGCCTGCGTGCGTAAAGCGCCGCGGCTGCAGAAGGAAATCAACTCTGGGCTTCTTGATGGAAGCCAGAAACTCTGCGGGTTCAGCTGATCTGAGGAGAAGGTTCTAGTTTATCAAGGTCTATGTGGATCGCTGCACTGAGTCATTTCCGCCTTAGAAGTTCGATCCGACAAACAGCAGCAGGTTTTATTCCTTCATTCCTGGAGGTAAATATCTGATTAAACTCCCCATTAAGCAGAGATTATGGTTTGATCCGGAAATAAACCCCACCAGGCTCTCCGGTTGGTTCCTTCCTGGAAGTTTGCGCAACAAGGAATATTTGGTGAGAACTTTATGGATACTTTCCCACTGGATAAAGAATCCAGAATAATCCGGAATTATCCTCTTTCCTGACAAAGAATCAGTGAAGCGGATCAGAACCAGAGGAAAGTTCTGGTTCCGAAAGTTCTGAGTGAGCAGCTCAGATTCTTCCGTTTCCTGAACTCATAGGCCCTCCTCCTCCTCCTCCTCCTCCTCCTCCTCCGGATATCGTCTCCCCCGCAGCTGTCGGTCCTCCTCCTCCTTCTGGTCCGGACCGGACCGGACCGGGCCGCAGGGGGACCCGGTCGGAACCGCTGGCGGCGATGCGGCAGTGGAAGAAGCTGCTGCTGGCCTCCGTCCTGCTGCTCTCCGCGCTCCTCCTGCTGGGTTCGGTCAGACAGCCCGCCGAACCGCACCTCCTCCCCGCAGAGGAGTACCGCCTGATCTCCCCGCTCACCTACCGGTACCTGCTGAGCCCCCCCGGGCCGTGCCGGGACAGCAGCCCCTTCCTGGTGCTCCTGGTTCCGGTGGCGCCTCAGCAGGCGGCGGCCCGGCGGGCCGTGAGGGGGACGTGGGGGGCCCCCAGGGTGGGCACCCTGACCCTGTTCTTCTCGGGGATCCCAGCGGAGGGGCTGCAGTCTCCCCAGCAGAGGGCGCTGGAGGAGGAGAGCGCGCAGCATGCAGACATCATCCAGATGGACTTCCTGGACAGCTACCAGAACCTGACCATCAAGACCCTGATGATGATGGGCTGGCTGGGGACCCACTGCCCCGGGGCCCCCTACGCCATGAAGGTGGACTCTGACATCTTCCTCAACATCTTCCACCTCCTCCGGCGCCTCCGGACCGCCCCCAGGGCGGGCTTCATCACCGGCTCCGTCATCAGCGACGGCCGGCCCCGGAGGGACCCCAGCAGCAAGTGGTTCCTGTCGGAGCGGCTCTTCCCGGAGGAGCGCTTCCCCCCCTACGTGTCCGGAGCCGCCTACGTCTTCTCCTCCGACATGGCGCCCCGCATCTCCTGGGCCTCCAGGTTCGTGCGTCCGATTCCTCTGGAGGACGTCTACGTGGGTCTGTGTCTGCGGCTGCTGGGGGTCCGGCCGGTCTACTCCCTCAGCCTGCCGCTCTTCAGGAACCTCTTCCAGCTGCAGAAGCTGCAGTATGACCGCTGCAGCTTCTCCAGGATCATCATCGTTAACGGCTTCCAGCCGGCAGAGCTGCTGCGGATCTGGCCGGACTTCTCTGCAGGTCAGGCGGCCTGCCTGTAGCTGCAGGGGGGGTTAGCTGGAGGAACACAGTCAGGAGATCCTGAGAGGAACCTTTTCAGGACATCAAAGAAGAAGAATCACAACAACAACTATTATTATTATTATTATTATTATTATTATTATTATCAGTAAAAGCTGAAAATGTTTGGATCCTTTAGAACTTTGTTCTGGATTCTGTTTGTTTTAAGCTGAGATGAATCAGGAGGTCTGGACCTCAGGGACCTGATGGATCTGGACCTGATGGTTCCGAGTCAGATGAGTTCTGGTTCCAGGTCAGCGTGCCTTTCTGCTGCTGCAGGGATTTTTTACCAAAGATGGACCTGATGGTTCCAGGTCAGATTGGTTCTGGATCTGATGGTTCTGGACCTGATGGCTCCGGGTCAGATTGGTTCTGGACCTGATGGTTCTGGACCTGATGGTTCCGGGTCAGATCGGTTCTGGACCTGATGGTTCTGGACCTGATGGCTCTGGGTCAGATTGGTTCTGGACCTGATGGTTCCGGGTCAGATTGGTTCTGGACCTGATGGTTCTGGACCTGATGGTTCCGGGTCAGATCGGTTCTGGACCTGATGGTTCTGGACCTGATGGCTCTGGGTCAGATTGGTTCTGGACCTGATGGTTCCGGGTCAGATTGGTTCTGGACCTGATGGTTCTGGACCTGATGGTTCCGGGTCAGATCGGTTCTGGACCGTCTCAGTGCCTCACTAGTTCTCTGATCTCCATGCTGGGCCTCATGGAGGACCGGGTCCGGCTTGGTTCTGTTATCTGTGGACCGGTACCGGTACCTGAACGTGCTGCTGGTCAGGGCCGGTACCGGGAGTTCTGGGCCCCGTGGAAACATGTGGAACCGGGGCCCCCAGACCCCCCCACTGTTTTCTATATAATTATGCAGTTTGATTTCATTTCCTTATCTGAGAAAAAAATCTAAATAAGTTTATTAAAAGTTTATTAAACTTTGATTTAATCCAGATATTTGCTGCAGGAGAGATTTTATTATTTTTATAGGTGGGATGTTTTCACTGTGGTCTTCAGTAGGTGCCTAAACTCTGACTTCCAACACTGATCTATGTGTTCTATATCTAGGATTAAACGGTGGGAGGTCTGTCAGTCCTGCTGCTTCTGGAGGGTCTAGATGATGATGATGATGATAATGATGATGATAATGATGATGATGAGGAGGAGGAGGAGTGACTGTAGGGCAGCAGGTTCCATTTCCTGTCTCTGTCGATGGGAAACCAGGAAGCAGCTGAATGTCTTCCTGCTGATTGGCTGCTTAGAGCGTAGAGATGTAACTACATAGATCCGCTCCTTTTTCCTGTCTGGAATAGAAGCACTCAGTGTGTTGGACTGATTATCCCTATGAAGGGGTTCTAGCAGGAGGCCCAGCATGCTGGAGAAAACATAGATCTATGTGTCCTAGAATATCTAAACTAACTTGCCTTCACTGATTCTACTGCTGCTTTGCCGACTGGTGGCGTACTTCCTGCAGAGCGCCAACAGGGGGCAGTGTACGCTAAATGATAAAGATAGACTGCCTTCTAGAAGTGCTGCCTTCAGTCTAACTGAAGCAGATCTATGTTGCTATGGCTAACCCTGTCTTGATGTGCTGTAAACCAAAAAGCTGAGCTATTTCTACCTCAGAGGGAGGACCGCCTCCATCAGACGGCGTCCTGATGATGTCATCGACCAGCTGCTGCTTTCTAACTGAATAAACTCTGTTTAAAAAGCTTTTCCTGCTTCATCCTTGATGAGTCGAGATGTAAATAAATTATTTTCTTTCCCAGTTTGCTCCCATGATGAGAAACTTTCTCCTCTTCAGTAGTTTTTGCTGCTGCTTCACTCTAGGATAGAAAGATGAGGCATAGATTGGTCTGCAGCAGCCTGATGATCCCAGGAAAACAGACCCAAACACTTCCTCTGGTTTTTGCACGGAGGAGTCTGGTGATGCTGTGGGGGGCGCTGACCTGACTGCACCTCAGAGGCTCCTCTGGCTCCTCCCCTTCAGGTCAGACCGGCCCGCTGCTCGGAGCATCCAGAACCTTCCTCTGATTGGATGACGGCAGCTGGGAGGAGCTTCCTGGTGAGCAGGAAGGTCAGCAGAGCTGAGATCTTTGGGGGCCTGGATTTCACCCGGGGGGGTCAAACCTTCATCAGACGGGCTGCAATCTGTGGAGCGGATGAATCTGACCGGATCGGATGAATGAATGAAGATAAACAGCTTTAATGGCGGCTGATGATCACAGCAGCAGAACCAGTGAGCGGCTCCAGAACCAGCAGCCTCACCAGTCTCAGCCCAGTGGCAGATCCAGAGATCCAGTAGCGCAGCGTTACTCAGCTCCTCCAGTGGATGGCGCTGTGCTGCAGTGAACTGATCTGGATCCTCAGCTTCCACTGGAAAAACCTGGGAATGACTGAATGACAGGAAGGGGCAGAGGGGTCAGAGGTCACAGTGAGGGGTCCAACAGCCCCCCCCCCCCAACTCATGTAAATGCTGATTGTGTTTTCCAGATCTCTGCTCTATTAATAAAGCTCTATAAATTTAGTCTCTATTTTACTAGATGCTGAATATTTCCTCATTAGAAATAAAACTTTTCTAACTTTTAAAACTATGGCAGCAATTCTTTATTTGATTGATTGATTGATTGTTTGATTGATTGATTGCTGATAAAATAGAACTAAAAACATAGATAATGAATAAAACATAATAAATGATCAACTTTTACCGCCTCTTTTCTCTTTGATCACTTTTGATCAAACGGATCTTTTTCATTTGAACTTTATAATCTTACTAACCGGCTGAAGGAATGACCATCAGTCAGTCTCTCCCTGTGGGCGGAGCTTCATCCGCCGACGGTTTCATTGCTGCCGCTGCCTAGGCAACCACACAGGCACGCGCACACAGGAAAGGGCGCGCGTCCCCGCGCTGTGCGCTGAGAGGCTTCCTGATAGACGTGAGCCTTCAGCGGCTCTTTGAACAGCTGCTCTTCTTCTTCGCTCCTGATTCTGGGTAAATATTCGCTCCTTCTTCTTCTTCTAAAACTTTTCCATCTGGATCATGTTTCCTGGGAAGATCCAGAGAATTCCAGGATGTGGAGGAGAACAGGAACCTTTTCTGCTGAGCTTTGCAGGCAGGGAGAAGCTGAAGCTTCAGAGCATGTAGTGGATCAGAACCGGATCAGGAACCGGATCAGAACCGGATCAGAACTGGATCAGAACTGGATCAGAACCAGACAGCTTGGTTTGCAGCCAGATTTCTCTAACTTTAACTTCACTTTGGGAAGTTGATTCACTTTATATTGAGTGTCATGGTCAGGCTGAGCTCTGCTCCACCCAGCAGGGCAGAGGTGGAGCAGAGACCATGCATCTCCTCTCACATCATGCTGACATGATGTTAACGTCTGCCAGGCGCTCAGCCTGCAGGTGTCTGCGGTTCCTGCTGGTTAGTCGTTGCATGTTTGTGGCTTCCTCTCAGTATCTTCTACCTACAGGATGCAGAAAGCAAAACTCTGAGCTGCTTAGACCCGCTTTGTCCTTCCTCATATTTAACTATTTCATCCTAAAGCAAAAATCTAATCTAATTTTCTTGTTTTAATGAAGCTTCACTGAATCTAAGAGGCAGGTAGGAACTAATGATAGTTTCTGACAGGATGAACATCTAAAACCTCTGCTGTCCTTCAGAAATCCCTGGACTGTTCAGGATGAAGTCAGAAGGGTTGGTCAGGCCTCCAGGGTTTGTCTGAGAAGATTAGAGAAGAAGCAGCAGCATGAAGAGCCTGAGCAGAGATGATGAGCAGCAGAGCTGTGGTTAGAAGCAGCCGTCGTCCTGACGACCAAAATGGACGTCTTCAGGTTCTCTGCTTCCAGCCTTCATGGAGGAACAAACGATCACTACAGAATGGCCTAGTCAAAGTACAGAACAGATGTTTACAGTTAAACAGAGAAAAGTTTAGAAAGTTTCGTGCCCAGAGTCACCATTCAGCTTTATTTTGATTCGGTCGACAGAAACTTCCTGAAGGAAAGTTTGGAGAAAGGCAGCAGGTTCTAACAGGTGGTCAAACAGCTTCCAGGTTCACCACCGATCACATGGGGAAGTCTGCAGACGACGCCACAGCGGTGGGCCTCATCAGAGACGACAAGGACCTGGACTACAGAGAGGAGGTGGAGCAGCTGGTGGAGCAGAGATAACAGCCTGATCCTGAAGGTGGAGAAGACCAAGGAGATCATGGTGGACTTCAGGAAGAAGCGGCCTAACCACGCTCCACTGCTCATCAACAGCTCAGCTGTAGAGGTGGTCAGCAGCACCACATTCATCCCTCCATGGCTGGTTCAGAGTATTTCTACCCTTCAGGAAGAAGCTCCATGTGCAGCAGCTGCCTCGTTAGTCGCACTATTCCACATCATGAGGTTTATAGAAAGGCTCACTAATGAGGAAAGTATTCAGTCAGTGTTTGGTACTTTGTTCCACGTGAGGAACTCTGCACTATGTTCAGAGCTCCTGCTTGTTCTGGGTTCAGTGATGAGAGGCCTCTGACCTCTGACCTCTGACCTGGTTTCCATCCCACCATCCGTTGTTCTCAGAGGAACGGTCTCTTCATCCTCACTGCAGCGTGATGAAGCCCCGTTGGTGTAGCCGCTGTGTGCCTGCAGAGATGATGCAGGTGGAGGCGGACTGGATGAATTCCCCAGAGGATAACATGCATTTGGAAAATCATTGCTTTACATGTTTGATTTCTTCATTTCATTTCACTTATTTCCTTAGACTCTGCTTTGAATTTATTCTAACGTCCACTTTGATGGAATTCACTGCAGTTAAATTCATCTGGACTTTTTGACTATAAATTAAAATGGATTCCATTGACCTTTGCTTTTTCACATGTAGTTAAAAAACTGTTTTTTTTCCCCCACTGTTTTGGTGGATTTCCTGTTTCCTTACGGCTTGTTTTGTTTGTCTGACCGCCATTGTGGAAATCGACTGGTGAAGATAGACCAGCTAGCAGAGCGAGGTGCGCGAGAACGCTGGGCCTCCGCCATATCTAGACCCACAGCTAGTTCCTGATTGGCCCTCTGGCGTTGTGGCGTTGAATAACATAGCGCAGAACACGCTTCAATATAGGGCATAAATCAAAAATATCTGCGACACGCTGCTGCAGGACGATAACCAGCCCTTTACCCTACCTAACGCTAACCCTAACGCTAACTCTACCTAACGCTAACCCTAACGCTAACTCTACCTAACGCTAACCCTAACGCTAACTCTACCTAACGCTAACCCTACCTAATGCTAACCCTACCTAACGCTAACCCTTCCTATTGCTAACCCTACCTAACGCTAACCCTTCCTAATGCTAACCCTACCTAACGCTAACCCTTTCTAATGCTAACCCTACCTAATGCTAACCCTAGCTAACGCTAACCCTACCTAACTCTAACCCTACCTAACGCTAACCCTAATGCTAACCCTGCCTAATGCTAACCCTACCTAACGCTAACCCTAACTAACACTAACCCTAGCTAACGCTAACCCTACCTAATGCTAACCCTACCTAACGCTAACCCTATCTAACACTAACCCTAGCTAATGCTAACCCTGCCTAATGCTAACCCTACCTAACGCTAACCCTAACTAACACTAACCCTAGCTAACGCTAACCCTACCTAATGCTAACCCTACCTAACGCTAACCCTATCTAACACTAACCCTAGCTAACGCTAACCCTTCCTAATGCTAACCCTACCTAACATTAATCCTACCTAACGCTAACCCGAAGGAAAATGATAAAAAGCAGCATGATGGTGTTGATGGTGTTAGCGTGTTAGCATGTGCTTCCCACCGTGGAGACAATAGTCTGACCTTCCCTGCTGTCACACTGTGGCTGAAAGAAGGTCAGGATTTAGTGAAGGTTTCTATCCAGCATAGAAACAGCTGATAATGGAGGCTGGGAACATCAGCCTGGGAACAACTGACCCTTTATTGAAAATGTATGACTTATGACTTTCAAAATGGCGGCGCCTAAAGGCAGCAGCGTGCAACAACTCAACTAAATATGCTGCGTGCAATGCTACAAACCAGGCATTGATCCTGTATATGTAGCTCAGAACCTCTGGATTCCTAGCTCTATGCACTGCCCACTAGGCCAAACCCCCCAAATAGATCAGCTTTGCTCACAGTATGAAGTTTGACCTCCGTCAGTAGATGAGGACGGTGAGCTAAGAGCTGTTGGAGGAAAGCCTCTTCTAGTTGCTTAGTGTGTTGCTGTCTGAGGCTCCCATTATGCAGCGTCTTTGTCTCTCCCTGTGGAGTGGGACGCGCTCCGCCTGCCGTCATGAGTGGGACGGTAGAACCAAAGCTTCTCTTTGATCCAGGCCGCTCTAATGCTGATAAATGCAGGATTTGGTCTTTGTTTTCTGAAGTCCTGCTTCTTTAAGTTTAATTGCAGGAGGAATTTTCATTCATGTAAGAGACTGAATCCAGAAAAATAAAACCGGCAGATATTTTAAGATAAGGGTGGAGTGAGAGTAAAAAAATATGCAAGGGGGGGGGGGGGGGGGGGGTCACTGCAGTGGCTGGAAGTTGGAGGGGGTTCTTCTGGGAGTTGCAGGGAAGTGGGCTGCCATTTCGCTGGCGTTTGACTGGGGAGGGCCATTTGAACCTCTAACCCTCCTCCTCTGCCTGTCTGTCCCAGCAGACCCCTCCAGGATGTGTGATGTGGACACGTCCTCAGAGCCCACCAGTCCCACGCTGTCCACCGAGTCCTCAGACCAGTGCTACCATGTGGACCGCTGGCAGAAGCTCCGCACAGCTGTGCGTAAACTGGAGTTCTGGGAAAACTTCAGTGCTGAACCAATTGGGAGCGGATTCTTCTCCAGAGTCTATAAGGTAGCTCCTCTGCTCTGCCGCTGAGCCGTCATCAAAGCCTGCTTTGTCTGAGACTAACGAGGAGATTCCTGCCATTCTGTTCGGCCCACCAGCTGTAGAAACTGTGTGGGCTCAACATTTCCCACCTTACATAATTCTGATTGTGAAGCTAATTTAGCTGCAGAACAACAGGGAGAGTAGCTGAGGGAACTGATGCTGATGAAATGAGGATGAGGAGTTAGCATCACTTAGTCCAGACTGGGAGAACGTCTTTATCCTAAATCCTCATTTCTCTACAGACATTTCCATCCTAACAATTCTGCTCCTTCCTCCTTTGATTCATCAACTTTCCTTCACATCAGTCAGCCTCACCAACCTACAGTCTCCCCTGGTCCTCCTTCCTGTTTTACCCACCCTGACTTTCTTGTAACCCTCTGATAATAAAAGCTCCCCAATTCTATTCAGTCTATTTCTATAGCTCCCATTCACATCATGTCATCTCAGGTCACTTTCCAGTTCACCAGATCATCCAGTCAGATTGATTCAAAGTTTTCTATCTAAGGAAAACCAGCTGATTGCATCGACTCATTGACTCTTCAGCAATCCCTCACACTAAGCATGTTTGTAGCGACAGTGGAGAGGAAAAACTCCCTTTGAACAGGAAGAAACCTCCAGCAGAAGCAGGCTCAGTGTGAGCGGCCATCTGCTGAGGCCCACTGGGGTTCAAGGAGACAGAAGCAGACATAGAAAAAGAAGCATAGATACAAAAGGCAACTGTCAACCAGCTCCACAGGCGGCCCCGTCCAGGAAACACACAGCCAGGCAGACGAGCTCCGAGCCAGCTCCCATGTCAGAGGATGAAGAGAGCACATCCAGTTAGTCACAGTCAGAGAAACAGGACTACACTGGAAAACAGGCCGATCTCCAACATCTAGAAACAAAGGTGTTGATGGCAGCAGCACAGCTGATATTTCTCTCCAGGATGGAGTCACAGCCAAACAGGAACAGACATGTAATGTAGATGTGCCATTAACTGTTTGTTGACGATTCTACCTGGTGGCTGCCATGTTGGTTACTAAGCACTTAGCTTAGCTCGTTTCCCCTCTGATCAGAACGTTCTCTTTTAAATCACTGTCAGCTCAAACAGCTCACAGAGAAAATTGTGTTTCTGAAATCGATCCAAACTGTTTTTTCTACATCTGTCTTCAACTGACTGGTTTCCAGATTTTTCTTTTCATGACTTAAACATGTGTTTTATAAACAATTCGTCCTTAAACACTGGAGAAAGTCTGACAGCTTTTAAAAGATGCTGATTGGCTGGTCGGGTTATTGACTTGAAAATCTGGCATGTGAAGAATAAGAAGATATTTTTATATAGAGTAAAGGTTATTCTCCTTGATCTTTATGTCAGCTCTATTTAAACAGCTAAGCAATCTATAAGCTCTGTAGCAGAACCTTCAGATCTTAAAGCTATAGTGGAGGATCTACATGATTTTTTGAAAAGACCCGCCCCCTCCACTTTAAAAAAATGCACATGCCCAACCCTGTGCCCGCTCCAGAGAGCCCATGTCTCGTTTTGCACGATCTGTTTAAAAGTAAATGTTTGCGCCACTCATACAAGCTAACTTTCCAAAGCTTTTTCCCACAATGTCTGACTCACCAGCGGTCGGTGAAAATGGGGACAAGCTCGAAGGACGACTTTACATAAACATACCACCAGAATGACTGGCAGCTAGGAGGACCACTGATTTAGATGATCCACCCGGAAATAAAACATCCTCCATTATACCTTTAATATCAAATCAATTTCTGTTTCTGAATGCAGACAAAACAGAAGTTATAGTCTTTGGACCAGAGTCTCTGAAAAAGAAACTGATTAGCCAGTCACTTCATTTGGATGGGATTAAACTGATTTCAGATAATAAAGTAAAAAATCTTGGTGTTGTTTTTGATCAGGACCTGTCATTTAAATCCCATATCAAAGAGGTTTCTAGAATTTCCTTCTTTCATCTGAGGAATATTGTAAAAATGAGCAATCTCCTGTCCAGGGGTGATGCTGAGAAACTAGTCCATGCATTTGTTACTTCAAGGCTGGACTATTGTAATTCTTTACTATCAGGAAGTCCACAAACTGTAGTTAAAAGCCTTCAGCTGATCCAAAATGCTGCAGCCAGAGTTCTAATGAAAATTAAAAAGAGAGATCATATCTCTCCTATCCTGGCTTCTCTTCATTGGCTTCCTGTTAAATCCAGAATAGAATTTAAAATCCTCCTTCTCACATATAAAGCCTTAAATGGCCAAGCTCCATCTGATATCAGAGATCTGATTGTTCCTTATGTTCCTAACAGAGCACTTCGCTCTCAATCTGCAGGTTTACTAGTGGTTCCTAGAATTTCTAAAAGTAGAATGGGAGGCAGATCTTTTAGTTCTCAGGCTCCTCTCCTGTGGAACCAACTACCAGTTTTAGTCCGTGAGGCAGACACCCTGTCTACTTTAAGGCTAGGCTTAAAACTTTCCTTTTTGATAAAGCTTATAGTTAGAGTGGCTCAGGTTATCCTGATCTATCTCTATAGTTGTGCTGCTATAGGCTTAGACTTTTGGAGGACATAGGGACCCCCATTTCATCATTCTGCTTCATTCTCTCTCTGTTCTCCTATTCTGCAGAATCTGTTAGTTCAATCTCTAACCTTCTGCTCTCTCTGCTTTTCCTCAGAGTAGCTTTGCCTCGTCTGTTCCTGTTTGGCTGTGACGTCATCCTGGAAAGAAACATCAGCTGTGCTGCTTCTATCAACACCCTTGTTTCTAGATGTTGGAGATCGGCCTGTTTTCCAGTGTGGTCCTGTTTCTCTGACCGTGACTGAGTGGATGTGCTCTCTTCGTCCTCTGGCATGGGAGCTGCCTTGGAGCTCGTCTGCCTGGCTGTGTGTTTCCTGGACGGGGCCGCCTTTTACAGCTGCTTTTTGTATCTCTGCTTCTGTCTCCTTGAACCCCAGTCGGCCTCAGCAGATGGCCGCTCACACTGAGCCTGGTTCTGCTGGAGGTTTCTTCCTGTTAAAAGGGAGTTCTATTTCATCCCTACTGACCGCCAGAGGCGGTGCTTAAAGCACGAATGATCACTCTTGCGCATGCACAGGTCGAAAATCTTATACCAACATAGTCACGTGTGACCCCCGGTGACACCGGTGTGCCTATATAGTCACGTGACAGCGACAGCTCAGTCCCTTTTCATCTTCTCGCATGCAGGTTGAAACAGGTGGTACGACACTGATTGCTTGTCGCTGGTAGCCTCGAGACTTTGGTCGGAGCTGCGAGGCTCATCTCGCCCTCCAGAGGCTGCGCAAGCTTTTCATTGTTTACAGCTTGGTTTCTTCGTCTGGTAAGTTTTTTTCTCTTATCGATGGCGAACGGGGACGCGTTCTCACCGTGACTCCCTGTTGCTGGTGCCTCGGCGTTAGCCGACTCCGACCAGCTTGTTGTTTGCTGTAGCAGCCGTTTTCGGGCTTGCTTTTGGTTTACCGTGGCAGCCGTTTCCGGGCTTGCTTTTTTGTTTGCTGTAGCAGCCGCTTTCGGGCTTGCTTTTTGTTTACCGTGGCAGCCGTTTCCGGGCTTGCCTTTTTGTTTACTGTTGCAGCCGTTTCCGGGCTTGCTTTTTTGTTTGCTGTAGCAGCCGTTTTCGGGCTTGCTTTTTGTTTACCGTGGCAGCCGTTTCCGGGCTTGCTTTTTTGTTTACTGTAGCAACCGCTTTCGGGCTTGCTTTTTCTGTTTTCTGTGGCAGCCGCTTTCGGGCTTGCTTTTGTTACCGTAGCAGCCGTTTTCGGGCTTGCTTTTTACTTTGCTAACGTGCTTGGCTAGTTCTCTTGTGGCCTTGCTGTTGGGGAACCCCTGGTGGCGTTCTCTGCTCGACCGGGTCTCCCGATCTGTCCGCTCGGTGAGTGTCAAGAGTGGCGAATTCGGCTCGACCTGACCTAGCCCTGTGAGCGTGACATGTTGGACGCGCCGTGCTGTAGAGCTTGTTTGGCCCCTCTCCAGCTGGAGGATGGGCATGATCTGTGTCCCTCTTGTTTGGGCCTGGATCATTTGGAAGAGGCCTTGACTGATGCGGCATGCCCTAATTGTTCTGTCCTGCCTTTGTCCATACGTAACGCTCGTTTGGCTGGCCTTCAAAGCGCCAGCCGGCCTGTGAAACGTGTGTCTTCTGAGGCTATGGGGCCTCCACGGAAGAGGAGCAAGAGGAGCCCCAGGGTTCCAGAGGGCATATCTGGGCAGGTGGCCCAGCTCGCTTCTGAACTAGAAGGGATGAAGGCGTTGCTTGAGTCCCTTAGGGGCGAGCGTGGCGCTGACATGTCTGGAGACCCTGACCAAGGACACAGCGTTGGTTCGGGAGCCTCTGCTTTAGAAGATGATGCCATTTCCCTGGCAGCGTCTGGCACTGATTTTCGGGATCAATTTGACTCCGGCTCACTCCTCTCAGAAGCCGGTTCACATATCTCTTCTGGCTCTCAGTCAGAGGAGGATGGTTCTGTAGTGGGCGCTCTGGGAACTGCCCTCGCCCGGTTGCATCTGGATGCTCCACAGGACCAACCTGCGGCTTCCAGTGCTTTCTTTCGGCGTCCTACTGCTAGGGCGTCCTTTATGGTTCCCCCGTCTGCAGAGTATGTGAAGGAGCTCCATGCCTGTTGGACAGACACTAAGGCTTTCTCGAGGCTGACCTCTGACGGCAGGGCACTGGCGGCCATGTATGGTGCGCCCAGTCTTGGCTTGGGTCATATGCCTTCGGTTGAGCCAGCCATAGCTTCCCTCATTGTGGCACCAGATGAGGCCTTGAGGGCCAATGCCAGGTGTCCTCGTCCTCAGTGCCGTGTCACTGACGATCTGCTCTGTAGAGCCTATGACTCTGGGGCTCGTTTGGGGCGACTTGGGAATTCCCTGTCGCATTTATTACTGGGTCTCTCGGCTTCCTTGGAGGGTGTCGCGATCGACGCACCTACCCAAGGACTGATGGATGCATCCCTCCATGCATTTGCTCTTCTGTCGAGGGAGGTTGGACGTGTCCTGTCTACCCTTGTTCAGGCACGTCGCCAGGTCTGGCTGGCTCAGTCTCCTCTGACGGAGGCATGTAGAAGGACCCTGATGGGCCTTCCAGTTGTTCCTGGGGAGTTGTTTGGCTCCGCTGCACTTGCAGCCCTGGAACGGTCGGCCGAGGCCTCGCGTACCAGGCAACAGTTGGCCGGTCTGCATCGCAGACAAGCGCAGCGTCCTACTAGGAGTGCCTCTGTGTCCCTGTCATATACTTGTCCTGCTCGGACTACACCTTGCTTGGGGCAGCCACGGTTTGCTGCAGGGCCTGCTGCCAGGCCTGCCCATGGCCACTACGATCCACCGAGGGGTCGAGCTAATGTCGCTCCTCAACCTGGGCGGGCAACTCAGCAACCCTCCCGCCCCCCGAAGGGCAGGGGGGCTCGGAGATGACGTCACTGGACCGGCGGTGGGACACTTTACCCCCGAGCAGCTCGGTTGCTGGGCCGCTCTTGTGTCCGATCCATGGGTGGTGTGTACACTTACCCGGGGTTACACACTACAGTTCCGCCGCCGCCCTCCTGTCCCTAGTCGAGTCAGGATGATGGTGATTCGCGACCAGGTAAAAGCTCAGGCTCTGAGCCAAGAAATAGACACCTTGCTGGCCAAGGGTGCTATTTTGCCCGTCAACCCCCTGCGGGACCCAGGGGGCTTTTACTCGAAGTATTTTTTAATTCCCAAAAAGACTGGGGGACTCCGCCCAATTTTGGACCTGAGGGGTTTGAATCTTTACATGAAGTCCATCCCCTTCCACATGTTGAGCATCAGGGACGTGCTTCAGGCAATTTCCCCAGGCGACTGGTTCACCTTGGTCGATTTGAAGGACGCATATTTTCATGTCCCGATTGCGCCACAGCATTGGCGTTTTCTCCGCTTTGCATTTCAGGGCAGGCATTTTCAGTTCAGGGTTCTCCCGTTCGGCCTCTCTCTGTCCCCGCGTGTGTTCACTCGGTGCATGGCCGCGGCCTTGTGTCCTCTGCAGGCCAGAGGGTTGAAGATCCTGCCTTATTTGGACGACTGGCTCGTCTGTGCGGCCACAGAAGCTCAAGCTGCTGCAGACACGCGCACCTTGCTCGATCACATGGACCTATTGGGTCTTTGTGTGAACTGGCAGAAGAGCAACCTGATTCCGTGTCAGCAGGTAACGTTTCTCGGTATCACGATGGACTCTCTCTCCATGACTGCTCGCCCATCGCCTCAGCGTGTCGAGAGCATTCTGCAGATGCTGCCTGCCTTTCTTCCCGGTCGGGCGGCCCCCTTTGTTCTCTATCTCCGTCTGCTGGGGAAGCTGACAGCTGCCGCTACTGTAGTGCCCCTAGGGCTGCTGTCTCTGCGACCACTGCAGATGTGGCTCAACAGCCTGAGGCTGGATCCTTCTCGTGCGTCACACCGTCACAGGAAATTGCAGGTGTCCCCTCAATGCCTCGTATCGCTGGCTCAGTGGCGAGAGGCAGGATTCATGATAAGGGGAGTTCCGCTGGGTTTGCTGCCATCCCGTTGGGAAGTTGTCTCTACCGACGCGTCCACCACAGGATGGGGGGCCTTGTGGCAGCGACAGATCGCTCGGGGGACATGGTCTCCACGAGAGAGGTGGCACCACATCAACGCTCTGGAGTTGGAGGCTGTGCACCGCGCGCTGCGGCACTTCCTCCCGGTCCTGCGGGGAAGGCATGTCCTGGTGCGGTCGGACAACACGTCGGTTGTTTTTCACATCAACCATCAAGGGGGAACACGGTCTTTGATGCTACTGAGGCTGACCCGGGAGCTTCTGACCTGGGCGGCCCCTCTTTTTGCCAGCCTGAGGGCGACCCACATCCCGGGGGTGCAGAATGTTCCTGCCGACATCCTATCCCGGGGGCGTCCACCACCGGGGGAGTGGAGGCTCCACCCGGATGTAGTGGAAACTATTTGGGAGAGGTTCGGGAGAGCAGCCGTAGATTTGTTCGCTTCCCGAGAGACGACACATTGCCCGCTGTGGTTCTCCCTGTCGGACAGTGCCAGTCCCCTAGGTCAGGACGCGCTGTCGCACGACTGGCCGAGGGCACTCCTCTACGCCTTCCCGCCACTTCCCCTGATAGGCCCAACACTCCTGAGGGTCCTTTAGGAGGGACATCAGCTCCTTCTGGTGGCCCCCCGGTGGCCAGGGAGGACTTGGTTTCCGATGCTGCACAGGCTCTGTTGCAGCTCTCCGATGCCTCTTCCCTGCAGGAAGGACCTGCTGTCACAGCTGGACGGTCGGATCCTGCATCCCAATCCCAGTCGCCTCCGACTCTGGGTCAGGCCACTACAGGGCCCGGCGTTTCCTTCTCGGAGTATGGCGGGGACATCGGACACACGATGACTAATAACAGGGCCCCTTCCACGCGTCTGGTGTACGCCCATAAGTGGAAGGCTTTTAGCCGCTGGTGTCAGGAAAGAAGTGAGGACCCTGTACACTGTCCTGTTTCTGTTATTTTAACCTTCCTTCAAGCACTGCTTTCTCAAGGTCGCTCTCCATCCACTCTAAAAGTCTATGTGGCTGCCATCTCTTGCTGGCATTCGGTGGTGAGTGGGGAGACGGTGGGTCGTAACAAGGACGTTTCCTTGTTTTTGAGGGGTGCCCGGCGTTTGCACCCTCCCACACGCCCTGTTGTGCCGGTGTGGGACCTTTCTATTGTCCTCGCTGCCCTGCGCTCTCCTCCCTATGAACCGTTGGCGGGGGCAAGCCTTGAGTGTGTGTCGAAGAAGACAGCTTTTCTCCTCGCCATGGCCTCGGCGAAACGGGTGAGTGAACTACATGCACTGTCTGTTCACGAGTCCTGCTGCCGTTGGAACCCGGCTGGTTCGGGTGTTACTCTTTGGCCTAATGCGGCGTTTCTTCCTAAAGTGGCTTCACCCGCGAGCCACACTGTGCCCCTCCAGCTTGCTCGCCTTGATACAGATGGGCCTGATGAGCTTCTCTGCCCTGTTCGGGCACTGAGGACATATGTCAGTCTCACAGCTTCTCTCCGTCAGGCAGATAATCTGTTTGTCTGCTACGCGGGGCCCCGCAAGGGGCAGGCCCTTTCTAAACAGCGCCTTGCGCGTTGGATTGTGGATGTAGTGGAACAGGCGTACATTCAGCGGGGCCTCCAACCCCCCGCTGGTGTACGGTGCCATTCCACCAGGGGTGTCAGTGTGTCATGGGCCGCTATGACTGGTCTCACTCTGGAGGCTATTTGCTCAGCAGCCTCTTGGTCATCCCCAAATACCTTTGCTAGGTTTTACAGGGTCAACTTGGCCACCCCTCACCCAATGCAGGGGATCCTGTCCCAGCGCACGCCATCTTCCCAGTGAGGTGGGCATGTTTGGGTTGTTGTTTCTGTGTGTGATTCCTCAGGACTCTGTTGGTAATCGTCATCCGTGCTTTAAGCACCGCCTCTGGCGGTCAGTAGGGATGAAATAGAACGAAAGTTACGACTGTAACTACGGTTCTATGAATCCCGGATGACCGCCAGAGCGCTCGGTCCCTCGGAATCATTGTGTGTTCGCGAGAAGATTAAGGGACTGAGCTGTTGCTGTCACGTGACTATATAGGCACACCGGTGTCACCGGGGGTCACACGTGACTATGTTGGTATAAGATTCTCGACCTGTGCATGCGCAAGAGTGATCATTCGTGCTTTAAGCACCGCCTCTGGCGGTCATCCGGGATTCATAGAACCGTAGTTACAGTCGTAACTTTCGTTTTTCCTCTCCACTGTCGCTACAAGCATGCTTAGTGTGGGGGATTGTATTTGAGTCAATGAGTCAATGCAATCAACTGGTTTTCCTTAGATAGAAAACTTTGTATCAATTTGACTGTATGATCTGGTTGAACTGTAAAGTGCCTTGAGATGACATGTGTTGTGAATTTGGCGCTATATAAATAAACTGAATTGAATTGAATTGAATCAAAAGCACTTCTTTCACAAGGTTTCCAAACAGTGTAATCTAATCACTATTATCTGGGAAAATAAGAAGACTTTAGAGGAAGTTGGCAGCCTAAGCTAGCTCTCCTGACGTCCTTTGAACCTGATAACCTGATAGACATGCAGAGACGCCTGCTGCCTCCGCGTCCCGTTAGTCCTTCAGATCGCTGCTAGCAGCCTCTGATGAAGATGATGATGATGATGCTCTTCTAGTAAGCGGTAAATAGAGATATTTCAGCACAACATACGGACGGTGCGTCCCAGAGTAGTTATCCCTGCCAGAGGCTGTATCCCATTGTTAACGCACAGGAGACCAGAGCAGATATATGGTGGCTAGATTCAGACGTCTGTGACCTCGGCTGCAGGGATCTAATGGAAATGAATTCATTGCCCGACGGGGAGACATTAGCAGTGAGAAGCTACTGGTAGCACTCAGCTTTCTTAGACGGTTACATTTCTCTGTAATTTGCAGTTTATCCTACAGAGAGGAAGGCGAGTCACAATGTGAAGGCGTATCATGCAGCCTTCAAGCAGATGTGCTGGAAATATTCCCCCATGTGCAGATTGTGGTTAGAGAAGAATTCAAAATCCCCTGACTTCAGTTAGCTTCTTAATGCTAATTTTTCTGACCAACAGATGAAATGACTCCCTTAATAACAACAATACTGAAGCCATGTTAACAGATGATAACGAAGGGGAAATGTGGCCAAGCTCCACGCTTAGAGTTCAGGTTATCCTGATCTATCTCTATAGTTCTGCTGCTATAGGCTTAGACTGCTGGAGGACATAGGGACCCCTTTTTCATCATTCTGCTTCATTCTATCTCTATTCTCCCACTCTGCAGAATCTGTTAGTTCAATCTCTAACGTTCTGCTCTCTCTGCTTTTTCTCATAGTAGCTTCATCTGGTCTGTTCCTGTTTGGCTGTGACTCCATCCTGGAGAGAAATATCAGCTGTGCTGCTGCCATCAACACCTTTGTTTCTAGATGTTGGAGCTTGGCCTGTTTTCCAGTGTGTAGTCCTGTTTCTCTCCTTAACATATCAATGGGCTCAGCTTGTACCCAATGGCTGCATAGTTATCTGAGTGTCCCAAAAAGGTTCCTCTTCTCAGGCCAGCATCTGGATCTACAGATCCAGCTGTCTGTCTAGCTGTGGTGATATCTGTTTTCACATTAGCACAACTAGCATATCATCTCGCTACAGCCTCCTCCTCAGTGAAAACACTCCAAGAAGACAGAATTGTGCCATAAAATAAGGTTTGGTAAAGAAAGAAACTCAGGAAGCCGTAGCTGAAACACACCTTTAGTGATGGGCTGATAGGTCCAGCTGAGTGGAGACACTGCTCCACTAGAAGGGGATGTCCAACTAGAAGGACACCAGATAGCAGACCACTGGCTGACTGGAGGAGCGGCTGCTGGGACTGATTGAAGGACAGGTGAACAGACGGGGGGATGGACAGGTGGACAAACAGGGGGACAGACAGGGGGATGGACAGGTGAATAGACAGCAGGATGGACAGGGGGATGGATAGGTAAACAGACAGGTAAACAGACGGGGGGATGGACAGGGGGAGGAATAGGTGGACAGACAGGGGGATGGACAGGGGGATGGATAGGTGGACAGATGGACAGTTTTTTCCAGGCCTGACTTCTGAGCTTTGCAGCCTTCAGAAATCCAGCAGCCTTGTCTAAAGCAGCTCCTGCTTTTCAGGTGACCCACAGCGGGACGAGGAAGGTGATGGTGGTGAAGATCTACAAAAACGATGTAGACCAAGACAGCATCGTGAGAGAGATCAGCCTCCTGCAGAAGCTCTCACACCCAAATGTTGTCAGGTGAAAACGCCGAGCTACTCTAGAGCTGAACCTCAGGCTGAATTCTAGAAACTTCTTCCTGTCCACAGAGTCCGATCTTGAGCTTTCACACTTTAATCCTGATAAAACCTCCTTAAATAAAGACTAACCCGCTAAATGTGAATAAATAGTGAGCAATGATTTCATTTTCACACTTAGTGAAAGACCTGAAACTGTAAGTTGGTTTTTACCACCTTTGCTCTTCGTTCCAGATATCTGGGCATCTGTGTGAAAGAAGACAAGCTGTACCCGATCTTAGAGGTCCGTCGCTCTCCTCCGTCATCGTCTGACTTTATTTGGTTCGTCTGTTTCCAGACATCATAATGGTTTTCCATCAGAAGTCAGGCTTTAATCATTTGATGTCAGAATGGAAACGTTAGCAGACCTCAGAGGGAGGCCTGATATCTCCTCCCTGCGTCTGACAGCTGATGGAACAACGTTCCCCTCACATCCAAAGATGCATTTTGAACGAAGGAGAAGATGGAGGGAGGGACCAACAAACGGCTGATCGTTACCATGAAGACACGGAGGCTGGGATCTGCAAGGATCTCAGAAAAAAAAGATAGAAATAAGTTTAATAATTTGGGGTTGATCTATAAAGATTCCTGCTACTCGGATAAAATGTGTGAATGTGAGATAGTAAGGGCACTTTCTTAAAAATGATATTATTGACTAATAATATTTATACAGCACTTTATAAGTAGCTTACAGTGCCACAAAAAACAAAACAAAAAAACTTAAAGGTAAAAATAGCAGAATTTGGTGTCATGATCGGTTTTACGAATCTGACCCACATGAGAGAAGCACTCAGAGAACGCGAGATAAGTTTAACTGGTTTATTGAGGTAAGAGTACAGGGGCTGGAACTGGAACTCAGTGAGATGGTGAACCGGAACTGGAAGTGAGAAGGGAAGTGCAGGTCAGTTCAGGTACCATGGGAATCTTGGATGTTGTTAGGTAATGCTGGTGAGGGACTAACGTTTGAGGGGGGCCTTGTCAGTCCTTGAATGCAATCTGTATGGGATAATCCAGAGAATACTGAACACGTTGGAGGGCGGACAGGTACACAAACGTTGGACCCGGAGAAGTAATGGAGCAGACTGTCACTCGGATTTCCGATGGGAACTTGAACAGATCATGTGGAGGTTTTCCCCTGCTCAGCATGAACTCTGCTTTCCTTCTAGGGGGAGAAGGTCCAGGTATCCAGTTAGACCGGAAGTCTTACTGTGGAAGAAACAAAAACAAAAGTACATGAGTCTCAGAGAAACAACGCTTGGGTTAGACTCAGCTAGTCTCAGCTTGGCTAGAGGACCCAAAACTGGCAAACACTCTGGCGTCGAGGTAGTGACAGCCCACTGCTCAAATACTCCTCCAGATAATGGTCCAATGAGCCGCAGGTGTGCAGGGAGGCCCAATGAAGACAGGGCACCACCTGGTGGTGGAGAAAAGGAAACACACAAACAGACCAACAAACTGGATTCCTAACATTTGGATGTTAAAGATTTAAGATCAGTCATAAAAGTCACCGAAGCTGAAAGGCTCAGTCCGTGGTTTGGTTCAATCCATGATTCATGCCTCTATGGTTACCGTCTGACACCTTTCCATGGTTACAGTCTAACACCTTTCCATGGTTACTGTCTGACACCTTTCCATGGTTACTGTCTAACACCTTTCCATGCTTACTGTCTAACACCTTTCCATGCTTACCGTCTGACACCTTTCCCTGGTTACTGTCTGAGACCTTTCCATGGTTACTGTCTGAGACCTTTCCATGGTTACCGTCTGACACCTTTCCCTGGTTACCGTCTGACACCTTTCCCTGGTTACCGTCTGACACCTTTCCCTGGTTACTGTCTGAGACCTTTCCATGGTTACTGTCTGAGACCTTTCCATGGTTACCGTCTGACACCTTTCCCTGGTTACCGTCTGACACCTTTCCCTGGTTACCGTCTGACACCTTTCCCTGGTTACCGTCTGACACCTTTCCCTGGTTACCGTCTGACACCTTTCCCTGGTTACTGTCTGAGACCTTTCCATGGTTACTGTCTGAGACCTTTCCATGGTTACCGTCTGACACCTTTCCCTGGTTACCGTCTGACACCTTTCCCTGGTTACCGTCTGACACCTTTCCATGGTTACCGTCTGACACCTTTCCCTGGTTACCGTCTGACACCTTTCCCTGGTTACCGTCTGACACCTTTCCCTGGTTACCGTCTGACACCTTTCCCTGGTTACTGTCTGAGACCTTTCCATGGTTACTGTCTGAGACCTTTCCATGGTTACCGTCTGACACCTTTCCCTGGTTACCGTCTGACACCTTTCCCTGGTTACTGTCTGAGACCTTTCCATGGTTACTGTCTGAGACCTTTCCATGGTTACCGTCTGACACCTTTCCCTGGTTACCGTCTGACACCTTTCCCTGGTTACTGTCTGAGACCTTTCCATGGTTACCGTCTGACACCTTTCCCTGGTTACCGTCTGACACCTTTCCCTGGTTACTGTCTGAGACCTTTCCATGGTTACTGTCTGAGACCTTTCCATGGTTACCGTCTGACACCTTTCCCTGGTTACCGTCTGACACCTTTCCCTGGTTACCGTCTGACACCTTTCCATGGTTACCGTCTGACACCTTTCCCTGGTTACCGTCTGACACCTTTCCCTGGTTACCGTCTGACACCTTTCCCTGGTTACCGTCTGACACCTTTCCCTGGTTACTGTCTGAGACCTTTCCATGGTTACTGTCTGAGACCTTTCCATGGTTACCGTCTGACACCTTTCCCTGGTTACCGTCTGACACCTTTCCCTGGTTACTGTCTGAGACCTTTCCATGGTTACTGTCTGACACCTTTCCATGGTTACTGTCTGACACCTTTCCATGGTTACTGTCTAACACCTTTCCATGCTTACTGTCTAACACCTTTCCATGCTTACCGTCTGAAACCTTTCCATGGTTACCGTCTGACACCTTTCCCTGGTTACTGTCTGAGACCTTTCCATGGTTACCGTCTGACACCTTTCCCTGGTTACAGTCTAACACCTTTCCATGGTTACTCACTGACACCTTTCCATGGTTACTGTCTAACACCTTTCCATGGTTACTGTTTGACACCTTTCCATGGTTACTGTTTGACACCTGTCCATGGTTACTGTTTGACACCTTTCCCTGGTTACTGTCTAACACCTCTGCAATGGTTACCGTCTAACACCTTTCCATTGTTACTGTCTAACACCTTTCCATGGTTACTGTTTGACACCTTTCCATGGTTACTGTCTAACACCTTTCCATGGTTACTGTCTAACACCTTTCCATTGTTACTGTCTAACACCTTTCCATGGTTACTGTTTGACACCTTTCCCTGGTTACTGTCTAACACCTCTGCAATGGTTACCGTCTAACACCTTTCCATGGTTACTGTCTGACACCTTTCCATGGTTACTGTCTAACACCTTTCCATGGTTACCGTCTGACACCTTTCCATGGTTACTGTTTGACACCTTTCCATGGTTATCATCTAACACCTTTCCATGGTTACCATCTGACACTTTTCCATGGTTACTGTTTAACATCTTTCCATGGTTACTGTCTAACACCTTTCCATGGTTACCGTCTGACACCTTTCCATGGTTACTGTCTAACACCTTTCCATGGTTACTGTCTAACACCTTTCCATGGTTACTGTTTGACACCTTTCCATGGTTACCGTCTGACACCTTTCCATGGTTACTGTCTAACACATTTCCATGGTTACTGTTTGACACCTTTCCATGGTTACTGTCTAACACCTTTCCATGGTTACTGTTTGACACCTTTCCATGGTTATCATCTAACACCTTTCCATTGTTACCGTCTAACACCTTTCCATGGTTACTGTCTAACACCTTTCCATGGTTACCATCTGACACCTTTCCATGGTTACTGTCTAACACCTTTCCATGGTTACTGTCTAACACCTTTCCATGGTTACTGTCTAACACCTTTCCATGGTTACTGTCTAACACCTTTCCATGGTTACCGTCTAACACCTTTCCATGGTTACTGTCTGACATCTGTCCATGGTTACTGTCTAACACCTTTCCATGGTTACCGTCTAACACCTTTCCATGGTTACTGTCTAACACCTTTCCATGGTTACCGTTTGACACCTTTCCATGGTTACTGTTTGACACCTTTCCATTGTTACCGTCTAACACCTTTCCCTGGTTATCACCTAACACCTTTCCATGTTAACCGTGTAACACCTTTCCATTGTTACTGTCTAACACCTTCCCATGGTTACTCTTTAACACCTTCCCATGGTTACTCTTTAACACCTTTCCATGGTTACTCTTTAACACCTTTCCATGGTTACTGTCTAACACCTTTCCATGGTTACCATCTAACACCTTTCCATGGTTACTGTCTGACACTTCCAACCTGTTCCAGTCCTTCACCTGAACACTGGCTGCCTGTTTGCAGTACGTCAGCGGTGGCTGTTTGGAGGAGCTACTGGCCAGGAAAGACCTTCTGCTCAGCTGGAGAGATAAGGTGGACCTGGCTTGTGATATAAGCAGAGGAATGATCTACCTACACTACAAGAACATTTACCACAGAGATCTGAACTCCAAGGTGAGATTTTTAGGCATGAAGCTTTCATTTAGCTTCTCTTGTTGTCCAAACTGAGGGTCTCCAAAAAGAACATTTTAAAGGACCTGGAAGATGAAGGTTTTTCATTCTATCAGAGACGCAGATTCAAATATTGTTGAGGGTGTGACGCCTGTTCAGGGTCATACCTGCTAATCCAGTCTGTTTTATGTTCCAGTGACAATAGATTGGTCCAGGTGTGACTGGTTCCTGTCTGTTATCTTCCCTCTGTGGAGGTCCTAAGGCTAAACCAACACTGAACATGAAGAACATGTTATCTCCTTAAAGGGGAACGCGTTTTTTTTTTCATTGGTCCCTTGATTTTCCGTTATTCCATCATGTTCTACTCTCCCAGATGAGTTTAGTGTCATTTGGAGCCGTTCTGAAGATATTCCGTTAGGTTATATCCAGGAACGTCTTCCTATGGGCAACAACTTGAAGGCACAAACTAAACTGTTCATCATTTATTCTTTATGGTACGCCAGCATTCAGAACATGGAGGCCAATCACTGTCCCCCAGACATCCACTGGAGGCTTTTATTTTCTAATTAAAATTGGGAAAGAGAGGAAGGAATCAGGGAGCTTTGAAGGAGAACTGAGGTCTCAGCGAGAGGTTCTGGTTGTTTCTCCTCCTTTCATCTTTAAAAGCTGCCTCAGTTTTTACTCCTTTTTTGCTCCTCCTGTGTGGCGTCTGTAGAGGTGCCGGTTCCCTGGCTCCGTACCTGCAGCTTTCCCTCCCTTTGGCTGCTGTGGATCAGCGGTCTCCATCTAACCGCCATTTCTTATTTAGCTGAAGTAGCTCTATCACTGACTTCTAACTCTAGATGTACATTTATATATTTACTCTCAGGGACTGATGCACGAGGAGGCCTTAAAGATCCTCCATAAAGGGCTGTGTGGGTGTGCTGGAGTGGAGGTGCTGCCTGTTCTCTGGTTGCCAGGCATCCCAGAAGAAGCTGCCAGCAATGCAAAGCAACATCATGACGGTCTATATTGATATGTTAATGAATGTTTCTAACTAAAGGCTGTTGTTCTGCACTCAGGCTGTTAGCTGCCAGCTGCACATCAAACAGCAGCTCCTCTCTCGGTTGAAGGTTCTTGGTTTATGACACATACTGAACCTGGTAAACCAGAAACAAGCTGACCTCATTAATTAAAGGGGCGGAGTCAGAAGCTCAGTATGGTTTAATATGAAGGCTTTGAGGCACTGCTCATTGGCACAGTGGGTAGCACTGCTGCCTTGCAGCAAGAAGGTTCTGGGTTCCATTCCAGGCTCTTTCTGCATGGAGTTTGCATGTTCTCCCTGAGCATGCATGGGTTCTCTCTGGGTACTCCAGTCCAGTCCTCCCACAGTCCAAAAACATGACTGTCAGGGTAATTGGCTTCTCTAAATCCTCCTTAGGTGTGAATGGTTGGTTGTCCTGTTTGTCTCTGTGTTGCCCTGGACCCCGCCCCCTCTGTCCAGGGTGGACCCCGCCCCCTCTGTCCAGGGTGGACCCCGCCTCTCTGTCCAGGGTGGACCCCGCCCCCTCTGTCCAGGGTGGACCCCGCCCCCTCTGTCCAGGGTGGACCCCGCCTCTCTGTCCAGGGTGGACCCCGCCCCTCTGTCCAGGGTGGACCCCGCCTCTCTGTCCAGGGTGGACCCCGCCCCTCTGTCCAGGGTGGACCCCGCCTCTCTGTCCAGGGTGGACCCCGCCCCTCTGTCCAGGGTGGACCCCGCCTCTCTGTCCAGGGTGGACCCCGCCCCTCTGTCCAGGGTGGACCCCGCCCCCTCTGTCCAGGGTGGACCCCGCCTCTCTGTCCAGGGTGGACCCCGCCCCTCTGTCCAGGGTGGACCCCGCCTCTCTGTCCAGGGTGGACCCCGCCTCTCTGTCCAGGGTGGACCCCGCCCCTCTGTCCAGGGTGGACCCCGCCTCTCTGTCCAGGGTGGACCCCGCCCCTCTGTCCAGGGTGGACCCCGCCTCTCTGTCCAGGGTGGACCCCGCCTCTCGCCCGTAAACAGCTGGAGATAGACACTAGCTCCCCTCGCCACTCCACTTGGGATTAAGTGTGTAAGAAAATGGATGGATGAAGGTTTTCAGATTAAACGATGGGGCCCTGCTGTATCTATGAATCTTATTTCTGTTATAATTTGTTGTTGCTCCACTTGTGGATAAACTTAAGCATCTTCTCTGCTTACATAACCAGACCAGGTAACCAGACAACGCTGAGCACCACGCCATAAAATAAAGGAATCAATCAGAAATGAACTTATACCTTAAGAGAGATGAGTGAGACTTCCAGCACAGATCAGTGCAAAGGCAGCATCAGGATGAGTGCTTCTCTTTGGAGTCACAGTCAGCCGTCAGTCCACACAGGAAGCTCCAATCAGACACATTTTCCCCGCCATAAGGGCCCCGCCTCTCTAAACTACAGACCCTCCCCCTGTCAGTCCATGTCCTGTGTGTCCCTCCAGAACTGTCTGATCCGGGTGACGCCTCGCGGTCGGGAAGCTCTGGTGACGGATTTTGGGCTGGCGAGGGAGGTGGTGGAGCCGCCTGTGAAGGACCCTGGCAGGAAGCTGTCGTTGGTGGGCTCAGCCTTCTGGATGGCTCCTGAGATGCTCAGAGGAGAGCCCTACGACCGCAAGGCGAGTCCAGGCTGGGCTTCGGTCGCTGGCCAGAAACCATCATTAGCTGTTTGTTTGTTAGACGTGATTCTCTGACTTGTTTCAGGTGGACGTTTTCTCCTTCGGGATTCTTCTCTGTGAAATCTTTGCCAGGATCCCAGCAGACCCAGAGGTCCTCCCCAGAACCCAGGTAGAGATCAGGAACAGGACCCACCATGCTAGCTAACAGCATTCAGGGTGTAAACAATGAAGCAGAGGTACAGCTCAGTGCTGATGATGGTGTGTTTCAGGACTACGGGCTGGATGTGGAGGCCTTCAGCAGGATGGTTCCTGACTGCCCTCAGCGCCTCCTGCAGGTGGCAGCCAGCTGCTGCATGGTACGTAGTGTTGCTATTGGACCGCTGGGTTCCTCCTGTGAGGGATTGAATCTAGAAATGTATTTCTACTTTGAGGTCACCTGTTCAGCTGATCTGCCACCAACTAAAGATCTGACCTGAACCTGGATGACTCCCTGAAAAGCACCGAGCTCAGATCAGACCTACAATGACTGATCTTATTTCTACAGTCCTACCATGTCATCTCAGATTAGCTTATAGATCCAGATCAACCAGATCACCAAGGTTAAAGGGGTTTCTAAAGTTTTCTATCTAAGGAAAACCAGCTGATTGCATCGACTCATTGACTCTTCAGCAATCCCTCACACTAAGCATGCTTGTAGCGACAGTGGAGAGGAAAAACTCCCTTTGAACAGGAAGAAACCTCCAGCAGAACCAGGCTCAGTGTGAGCGGCCATCTGCTGAGGCCCACTGGGGTTCAAGGAGACAGAAGCAGACATAGAAAAGAACATAACATCTATGATTTATAGAAAAACTTCTATGTTAGAAAAGGTAAAGGTGCGTTCACCTTATTAAAACAGCATATTTTATTTTCATACATTTTTATAAACGTATTATTTTGTTATGGTTCTGGTGGAGATGTTAGTTTCCCAGCAGAAGATCATGTTGATGCAGCTGGTCTGTCTCCTGCTCCCAGGTGGAGTCCTTCCGGCGCCCGGCGTTCACAGAGATACTGGACCAGCTGGGCGTAGCAGGCGAGGACCTGGAGCCGCCATCAGAGCCGGAGCTAACGGCGAGCTGAGCGGCGTTTGTTCAGCTGCCAGGATCATTGATGACTATGTGGACAGGAAGCCGGGATGATCAGGAGTTCCTAGATCCGCCCTGAGCATCGACGCGCCGCCTGCTCTCTGCTTCTCGCTGTATGTCGGGTTATCAGAACACGTTTTGGCAGCACCTGGATGAGCAGTTACACCCGCAGGGAAATAGATCTGCTTCAATCAGACGTCTGATCCTTTAGCTGCTGTCACGTCTCTGGAACCAATGATCCGATCTGCTGTTTCCGTCTTTGTCTCTAATTGTCTGCCTGCAAACACAACCTCTGTCCAGATGTTCCCTCACAGCTTTAGACGTAAAACGCTTCACACCAATGAGAAACCAGAGAAACCTTTGCTTTCTTTTTTCATTTGTAAACTCCAGAGTTACTGAGAGGATCCAGGACATTTCTTCTCCATCCGCACTGAGACGATGAAAACATTAGATGAATGATTTCAGGATTGTTCCATCATTGAATGAATCCTTTGAAAGCACATTTCTCCATATTCTTCCTTTGTGGATTGAAAGTTTTCCCAGAGGAAAGTCTAAAATGAGGTCTCCTAGGCAACCATGACACCAAAACCAGACAAAGGTTCATTTCTCCTGCGTCTGCGTTTTTTTCTCTTGATTTATTCTCCTTTCATAAAAGATTTCAACCAGCTGTAATAAATTGTTGTGTCTCTTTGAAATCAGAGAAATCTCTTTGAAATCAGAGAAATCTTTAAAATCAGAGAAATCCCTTTGAAATCAGAGAAATCTCAGAAAAATCAGAGAAATCTCTTCAAAATCAGAGAAATCTCTTTGAAATCAGAGAAATCTCTGTGAAATCAGAGAAATCTCAGAAAAATCAGAGAAATCTCTTTGAAATAAGAGAAATCTCTTTGAAATCAGAGAAATCTCTGTGAAATCAGAGAAATCTCAGAAAAATCAGAGAAATCTATTTGAAATCAGAATAATCTCTGTGGAATCAGAGAAATCTCTGAGAAATCAGAGAAACCTCTGAGAAATCAGAGAAATCTCTGAGAAATCAGAGAAACCTCTGAGAAATCAGAGAAATCTCTGAGAAATCAGAGAAATATCTTTGAAATCAGAGAAATATCTTTAAAATCAGTCTGAAATCATCACAGCATGAATAATCAGTTCAGAAAAACTTAATGTGCCTGAAACATCTAGATCTAGATCATGTCTAACCTTCTTTTTCCAGTGAATAATAACAGAAACATTTGAGAGCAAATAGAAATTAAAATGAGAAACTTTAATATTTCTGATCAAGTGTAGAAGAACAAACATTTTCCTGTTTTTTTGTTTTTTTGACAAACGAAGCTTCTAGATTTTCTTCCTGAAATCCTACTTTGGTTTATAGACCAGGGGTCGGCAACCTGCGGCTCTTTAGCCAACTTCAAATTTGGGTCATAGCCAGTTGATCAGTGGTCATAGCCTGCAGCAGGATTCGGCGTGGCGTGGCGTGGCACGGCGTGGCGTGGCGTGGCACGGCGCGGCGTGGCGCGGCGTGGCACGGCGCCAGGCAGGCAGGCAGGCAGGTGGCTGAGGTAAACAAAGCGGTGGGTTTGTCTCAGGCCATCGATCCCAAAGGGAAAAAAAGGGAATTTGATGAGGATTCAAAGAAGAATCGTTTGCTTTCATCACCAATCAGGAAGGATTGCTGCATGTTTGCTTTGCAATGAGAGTTTATCAGATAATAAAAATATTCATTAGGAAAAACATTTCCAGGGAAGGTTAAATCTGCAGCCGATCATCAAGCTGGGAGGGACAGAAAAATTAGAAAATTAGAGGAGAGCAAAGATAGATTTAAGAAGTAGATTGCATCTCCAAACTCCACTACTGCTGCTGGTTTGGTTGAAGCATAGAAAACCATTCATAGATCCAACAGGTAGAACTCTGATGCAGGGATGGGAACTTTCTACTTTCGTTCATGTTCCTCCTTCATCTCCTGCTGGAGTTTAAACCTAAAGCACCAGATATGGAACAGCAGAGTCACATGATGAGACGTTTCCTCCTGGATAAACATTTAATCATTAATGTTTATTATATATTTAAGCACATTTAGTCCTTTTCTATAGTGAGATGATTCACTCAGAGCCCATCAGAGGCTGATAGAGGATTTCTACATTTTTATGGCTCCCCACTGATTGGTTTTCTTCTTGTCTTGATTTAATATTGATCTTTGGGCAGTTTGGTTGCCGACGCCTGCCTTAGACCGTAACGCAGGGTTTAGAACCGTCAACCTTTTTTTTATCTCACTCCTTGGACATTATTAGAACACAAACAGATCCTTAAATGTTGCTTTTGGTCTGTAGGTCATTTTTCCTCAGTCTGCAGAAATAAACTGGTAATTTCTGCTTGTTTTTATTGTCGGGCCAAAAGGAGCACGTTGGTGAACAGGTTCAGACGCTTAACGTCGTTTGGTGACATTATTTAGATCCTCTGTTCAAACTCGATCCAGATCAGCAACCGGTAGATCAAATGTTTAAACTCTCCAATGGAAATGAGGTTTTATCAACGTCGAGCCTCTTTGCTTGGTTTTGTTCTTTGTATATTTCATTTATTTTTTTTAAACATATTTAGAGCCGAACTTTTGTTTTGAAAACCTTTCTGTGTTTTCTGTGCTTATTTTATTTGTTGGTATATTTTCAGATCTTCAAGGCAGCTAAAACCGTAAATGCATACTTTCAGTGTTTCTAACATTGGCCAGCTTTTTGTGATTAAACTAATAAAACGAAAGTCTTTGTCTATAGTTTGTTTTCATGGGTAAGAGAGGAAATCCGTATTTATTAGTGTTTTTCATCCTGACATTCCTGGATGTACCAGAGAATAGCTCAGCCTTAGCTCTGCTAGCTTGATTCTGGTGTTCTTTTTAGTTTCTGATCCTTTTTTGGACATTTGTTATGATGCGTAACCACAGCAACCGTAGCATGTTGTTTTGTTCCACCCAGGAACTACTAACTGTCAAGGTTCTCTCCTTTTGGGACTTTGAGCTTCAGTAATTCTGTTTCATATATTTATATTTTATATTTAAGCCAGTCTTAAGTTCCTCTCTGTCGCCCCCTTGTGCCTGCCTCCTTTCCTCTAGCTCCCTTCTAGTCTCTTCCATCCACACCTGCTCCCGATTAGCTGATTAGCTAATCGGGAGCAGGTGTGGATCAGTTTTCTTCCAGCTTTCAAGGAGGGAGAAGCTGCTCAGCGTGTTTCCGATAAACTGCAGACTAGTTAGCTTTAAACTTTAAACTGCAGAAAAACAAAAGTAACGAAACAAATAACATGCCAGTCAGACATTTTTTTCCTTCATCTCGTGTTCTCTGTGTGCAGGCATGGCGGTGTCACTGAGTGTACGCCGAGTTGTCCTGTAAATCAGATGAGCAGAGACGCCTGCATGATGAGCAGATGTTGGTAGATGAATGACGTTCCAGCATCTAACTCTAGATGCTCTAGATGCATCCTCATCCCTTAAGAGAAATAGATCACTGTCAGCTAAAGCTTTTTAGTCTTTATTTCTGAGCACTATGGCTGCTCTGCCAGCGACAAACATCATAAAAAGATTCAAAGGTAAAAAAAAGATTTTTCTATCTATAGCATTTCAAGCCTGCATTTCTACTCTTAGAATTTGGGAGATGACTGCTTTTCTCTTTATTCATCTACGCTGCACAGTATATACAGTACCTTGCAAAAGTATTTAGCCCGCTGGAACTTTTCCACCTTTTCCACATTTCAGGCTTTAAAACATCCTCATAATTCCAGGTAATCCTCGCCTATTTTCCTCGCCCAAATGGAAAAGCAAATAACTGCGGAACTGTAAGCCCAGATTACATCTGATGAATCATTTAAAAGCCAACACCTTCTAGTTTCTGAAAATATAAATTAAAATAGTGTGTAACGACAACAACATTATCTGGGCTCCATATGAAGTATAACACCTGATAAAGGTTCAGGATACGGCGACAGTTCCATAAATCGGCCAAGAAGATACAATTATGCATTTCTCAGTAGTATATGATCACACATCACACACGGAAAAATAGTGACATTGGTGACATCGACCACCACACGTTACAGACATCCCAAGTTCCAAAAACTCATTTCAGGGAGATGCTTATCTACGCTCTGGATTACCCATAATTCCAAGTCGTATTGTTTAAAATAAAATACTCAAATACATAGTTTTTTTAGTGCATCGGTTCAAAAATGACACAAAGTTGTTTCTTTTCTTCCTGAAAATCATTGGTCTTTTTTTAATAGCAGTAATAACGACATGCTTGAAAATAGGCATGTGTCATTGTTTTACAATTATTCTGCATCATGTCAACAACTACTGCAGAAAATTTCAGACTTCTAGGTATAAAAGTTCTAGAGCTATGAGACTTTTAACTTCTGGAGTCATCAGCGTCTCCAAACCTCATCAAATTGTTTGAAATTGTTCTTCTTGGTTTTAAACAATAATTTTACCCCCAAAATCAAACTGACGCATTTTTATGGTCACAAAATATTTTTGAACTAAATATTTTTCCACTTTTTTTTCATTTTCATCTGATGATTGACTGGTGAGTATCTTTCATTTCATCATTCATAGAAGCAGACACTTGTTTTGTTGGCAGGAAGGCGATGAAAACAAACAAACCAAACATCACAGGCAAATGTTTGAGGAAGTCTTATTAGCAAGATGCTAAGCATTAGCTATGACCACTAAGTTTTTTTATTTTAAAAAAACAGACGTTGTCAGGATTTGGTTAAGATTGTGGACCAAAACGCAGAGGCAGGCAGGCAGAGGTGAATTTTTAGTTGGTTTAATGAAGGGCTAACTGAAAAAGTCCAAACAAACAGCCAACCAAGAATCCAAAATGAAAACAAAGTCACAAAAAAAAAAAAAACATGAAACCAGGAGTCCAAAATTCAAAAAAATTCAAAACATGAAAAAAATAAGAAGAAAACAGACCAGAAAACCATGGAGACATCAGGGAATGAAAACTCAAGGAGGAAGGCTCAGAGAGACGAAGTGGAGGAAGACTGAAGAGGTTAGACCAGGACCCAGCAAAGAGGAACTAAACAGCAAGATTTATTATTTATAGGAGACAGAAACAAAGAGAGACTAAGGAGCAAACTGGGAGCAGGTGTGCACAGAGCAAGAGAGGAAAAGAGGTAGGGAAAAAGGAGAACACAAGAGGGCAGCAGAGGGCAACAAATGAAAAAACCTGGAAGACTGGAAATAACAACAAAATAATAATAATTAAACCACTAAGACTCTAAAACAAGGAGAAAAGTAAAACTAAACACTCAAAAGAAAACATAAAAGAACCAAGACTAAAACAGTAACTAAGAATTAACTAGAGAACATAGCAAAATAAAAAATAAAACCAATAACACTAGAAAACAAGGAGCAAAGCAAAAATGAACCAAGACTGAGACGGTTAATGAGAAAAAAACACGGAACACAAAAAACTAAGAATTAAACCATAAAAACTAAGAAACAAGGAGAAAAGCTAAACTGGATACTCAAAAGAAAAACACAGAAACCTAACAGACGTTATGAGGTGGTTTTATATTCACAGAATATTTTTATTCTGAATATTCTGGATTATTTTAATCTGTGGACCCGTATGGAAGAACGGAATATAAACAATAGAAGATTAGATTTATAAAATGACTTCTGGGAGCCTATAGAGGGATGTAGCTGTGGCTGCTTTAGCTCATGCTGCTCTATCTGAGTTAACTGTGCTTTGATGGTCGCTGCGTCCAGAAAATGAATTTGGTGAATCTAAGCTTTCAAATGATGTCTAACATCTATATTGGTAAAAGTTTAACTGTTTTTATTTTCATGCGTTCCGAGTTTTTAGGCGGAAACATGTCAAACGTTTTTTCTGAAGTTTTTATCCATTCCTCCTGCAAACAGCTGGAGTTCAGTGAGGTTGGATGGAAATCGTTTATGTTTTCACTTCTTTGCACAGATTTTGGATTCAGGTCTGGACTTTGACTAGGCCATTCTAACTCTTGTTTATCTATGAACCGCTGTATTCTAGATGCTGCTTTCTGTTCTCTGGCCGTCGGCAGAATCCAGCCGGTTCTGCTCCTGTATTTGGCTCCATCCATCCTGCTGAAGAAAAGCCCAGACCATAATGCTGCCACCACCATGTCTGATAGTGGGGAAGGTGTTTCAGTCCAGAATCCTGCACCAGGTTGGGCATCCGGAGGGGAAATGTATGACATGAACATCTAGGGGTAGAAAAACCATATTACTTCACAGGTGTGGGAATGGGTATATATGAAGAAAATGGAGATCTGGAGCCAACAAGTCGTTCTGCCCAGCCTACAACCCAGGTGAGTTCAATATATAACGTGAACTAACCTGTGCAGATCAGACTCACCTGGTTCAGTGGGTGAAAAGAAGAAAGTCAAACTTAGTCAACTTTAATCTGTGAGCGTAAGGAAGTGATCTTTACTGTCTGTTATTATAAACGGCTTTATGATCACTGGTCAGGTCGAACTTCATCGTTTATGGGTCCATGCGGCCCTGGCCAGGTTTAAATGATGATCATTGCTAGCAGGGGGAAGGTCTGGGTTCCGAACTCTATGGGAGGATTCAGTTTTTAAAAAATCAGACTCATCAAGGACCTGCATGTTCAGGGTGATGATTCCTGTCAGCTGCAGAAATCCTGGGGTGACTCATTAGGTCATCATGGAGCAGAAGCTGAGAGCTTTGTGGCATGGTGTGGAAACCATCATCTGATCCTGAAGGTCAACAAAACAAGGAGATGATTTCAAAAGAAACAGGAATAAGATTAAATTTATTTTATAATGATAATAATACACATATAAACATGGTTATACCTAAAAAGAACAAAACAAGCTGTTTAAATCTTGGCTTTCCACCGCCATCTGCTGGTCAACATGCAGCATTGCAGTCCAGCATTTAATCCTGAATTAATGCCTAAAAGTTTTCACAGCAGCGATGAACTGAAAGAGATATCCTCAGTTCTGCAAAATTAAAAGAGAAACATGAAACTATTCAGCTAACTACAGATTTCTTTTTTGTTTTTTGTGTATTTGAAGGTTTCAGGTGTTGAAAACTATCTGGAGAAAAAGACAAAAGAAACCACAGTCAGTCACTGCTTTTCATTAGAAAGAGGAATTTTACTGTGAGAAAGCTGATACATCTGCTGAGGAGGTTAGAGCGGATCTTCCTGTCTCCAAAAGGTCAGAGTTCATGACAGGATTTGGATTGATGGCCGAGATCTGAGGCCAAAATGAAAACTCCAGCAGCTTTCATTATAAACCTGTTCCTGGTTACATCATTCCTGTTTTCTCCCTCAGTCACCAGGTGGCGCTAGAGTCCTCTGAACAGCAGAGCTTTATTGATTAAAACTAGTTTATGTGGGAAATGACTCCATTGTTCATTAATATTAATGTTTTGGTCAATAAAAAACTCTATAAAATGTCATTATGATGACATGAACACTAACTTCATAGCAGCCGCATGGATCAGTTTGCTTCTGCAGTAATATCAGTAGTTTGCATCTGAGAAACATGGAAGGCTTTCCTGAACCAGACTTCATTACTCTGGTTTGAAGCAAAACGTTTATACATAATCAGCATCAAAAGTGCTGCTATAAGTTTTAATTATAAATCAGAACAAAGAGGCTGTAATAGAAAGCAGCAGACTGAAATACATCAAGATTCGATGAAAGGTTTAGTCTGTTTCTGGGCTCCAGCTCTGCCTCCAACAGCAGAGGGGAGATTAATGAAGATGAATTATGGAAACAATCATGGTTGTTTCATCTGATTAGGAGGATAAGGAGCAGAGGCTGCAGCCATCAAAGCAGAGTCTCATTATCAGACCCTCCACTCTAATCAATTGTTTATTTATAGGCTGAATATGAAGCAGATCAGTCAGACTTTGAGCAGGAAAACTTTGGTTCAGAGATTATGAGTTGGTTTTAAAATCACTCAGGATGAAAACATTTCATACAGTTTCCTTTATTTAAGAAAATAAACCAGGCTGTGCCGTCATGACCCACAGGATCCACAGGAGGGCAGTGTTGCCTCAGAGAAGCCTAACCTGCTGCCTTCCAGATGGAAACATCTGCTTTGTTTAATGAGAACTAAGTAGTTTCCAGTCAACATTTGCCAGAGGATTGAACAAAATAGTAAACATAAATAAAAAATAACTGAATAAAAGTAAAAATAGTAATAGTGATTAAGTAAAGCTACACATAGAAGCATTTAAAGGGATTACATAAATAGTTGAATTTACAGCATAAAGATAAAGTTTTAACATCCTTTTAGTTATTGGAGAAGGACAAGGTAGAAAAATAAGTTGCTGTGAATGCAGCGTTGCTTTCTGATGTGAGGAATAAATGTGTGAGTTGCTGTGAATGCAGCGTTGCTTCCTTACGTGAGGAATAAATGTGTGAGTTGCTGTGAATGCAGCGTTGCTTTCTGACGTGAGGAATAAATGTGTGAGTTGCTGTGAATGCAGCGTTGCTTCCTGATGTGAGGAATAAATGTGTGAGTTGCTGTGAATGCAGCGTTGCTTCCTGATGTGAGGAATAAATGTGTGAGTTGCTGTGAATGCAGCGTTGCTTCCTTACGTGAGGAATAAATGTGTGAGTTGCTGTGAATGCAGCGTTGCTTCCTGATGTGAGGAATAAATGTGTGAGTTGCTGTGAATGCAGCGTTGCTTCCTGATGTGAGGAATAAATGTGTGAGTTGCTGTGAATGCAGCGTTGCTTCCTGACGTGAGGAATAAATGTGTGAGTTGCTGTGAATGCAGCGTTGCTTCCTGACGTGAGGAATAAATGTGTGAGTTGCTGTGAATGCAGCGTTGCTTCCTGACGTGAGGAATAAATGTGTGAGTTGCTGTGAATGCAGCGTTGCTTCCTGATGTGAGGAATAAATGTGTGAGTTGCTGTGAATGCAGCGTTGCTTCCTGACGTGAGGAATAAATGTGTGAGTTGCTGTGAGTGCAGCGTTGCTTCCTGACGTGAGGAATAAATGTGTGAGTTGCTGTGAATGCAGCGTTGCTTCCTGACGTGAGGAATAAATGTGTGAGTTGCTGTGAGTGCAGCGTTGCTTCCTGACGTGAGGAATAAATGTGTGAGTTGCTGTGAGTGCAGCGTTGCTTCCTGACGTGAGGAATAAATGTGTGAGTTGCTGTGAGTGCAGCGTTGCTTCCTGACGTGAGGAATAAATGTGTGAGTTGCTGTGAGTGCAGCGTTGCTTTCTGACGTGAGGAATAAATGTGTGAGTTGCTGTGAATGCAGCGTTGCTTCCTTACGTGAGGAATAAATGTGTGAGTTGCTGTGAATGCAGCGTTGCTTTCTGACGTGAGGAATAAATGTGTGAGTTGCTGTGAATGCAGCGTTGCTTCCTGATGTGAGGAATAAATGTGTGAGTTGCTGTGAATGCAGCGTTGCTTCCTGATGTGAGGAATAAATGTGTGAGTTGCTGTGAATGCAGCGTTGCTTCCTGATGTGAGGAATAAATGTGTGAGTTGCTGTGAATGCAGCGTTGCTTCCTGACGTGAGGAATAAATGTGTGAGTTGCTGTGAATGCAGCGTTGCTTCCTGATGTGAGGAATAAATGTGTGAGTTGCTGTGAATGCAGCGTTGCTTCCTGATGTGAGGAATAAATGTGTGAGTTGCTGTGAATGCAGCGTTGCTTCCTGACGTGAGGAATAAATGTGTGAGTTGCTGTGAATGCAGCGTTGCTTCCTGACGTGAGGAATAAATGTGTGAGTTGCTGTGAATGCAGCGTTGCTTCCTGATGTGAGGAATAAATGTGTGAGTTGCTGTGAATGCAGCGTTGCTTCCTGATGTGAGGAATAAATGTGTGAGTTGCTGTGAGTGCAGCGTTGCTTCCTGACGTGAGGAATAAATGTGTGAGTTGCTGTGAATGCAGCGTTGCTTCCTGACGTGAGGAATAAATGTGTGAGTTGCTGTGAGTGCAGCGTTGCTTCCTGACGTGAGGAATAAATGTGTGAGTTGCTGTGAGTGCAGCGTTGCTTCCTGACGTGAGGAATAAATGTGTGAGTTGCTGTGAGTGCAGCGTTGCTTCCTGATGTGAGGAATAAATGTGTGAGTTGCTGTGAGTGCAGCGTTGCTTCCTGACGTGAGGAATAAATGTGTGAGTTGCTGTGAGTGCAGCGTTGCTTCCTGACGTGAGGAATAAATGTGTGAGTTGCTGTGAATGCAGCGTTGCTTCCTGACATGAGGAATAAATGTGTGAGTTGCTGTGAATGCAGCGTTGCTTCCTGACGTGAGGAATAAATGTGTGAGTTGCTGTGAATGCAGCGTTGCTTCCTGACGTGAGGAATAAATGTGCGAGTTGCTCTGAATGCAGCGTTGCTTCCTGACGTGAGGAATAAATGTGCGAGTTGCTGTGAATGCAGCGTTGCTTCCTGACGTGAGGAATAAATGTGCGAGTTGCTGTGAATGCAGCGTTGCTTCCTGACGTGAGGAATAAATGTGCGAGTTGCTCTGAATGCAGCGTTGCTTCCTGACGTGAGGAATAAATGTGTGAGTTGCTCTGAATGCAGCGTTGCTTCCTGACGTGAGGAATAAATGTGTGAGTTGCTGTGAATGCAGCGTTGCTTCCTGACGTGAGGAATAAATGTGTGAGTTGCTGTGAATGCAGCGTTGCTTCCTGATGTGAGGAATAAATGTGTGAGTTGCTGTGAATGCAGCGTTGCTTCCTTACGTGAGGAATAAATGTGTGAGTTGCTGTGAATGCAGCGTTGCTTCCTTACGTGAGGAATAAATGTGTGAGTTGCTGTGAATGCAGCGTTGCTTCCTGACGTGAGGAATAAATGTGTGAGTTGCTGTGAATGCAGCGTTGCTTCCTGACGTGAGGAATAAATGTGTGAGTTGCTGTTAATGCAGCGTTGCTTCCTGATGTGAGGAATAAATGTGTGAGTTGCTGTGAATGCAGCGTTGCTTCCTGACGTGAGGAATAAATGTGTGAGTTGCTGTGAATGCAGTGTTGCTTCCTGATGTGAGGAATAAATGTGTGAGTTGCTGTGAATGCAGCGTTGCTTCCTTACGTGAGGAATAAATGTGTGAGTTGCTGTGAATGCAGCGTTGCTTCCTGATGTGAGGAATAAATGTGTGAGTTGCTGTGAATGCAGCGTTGCTTCCTGATGTGAGGAATAAATGTGTGAGTTGCTGTGAATGCAGCGTTGCTTCCTGACGTGAGGAATAAATGTGTGAGTTGCTGTGAATGCAGCGTTGCTTCCTGATGTGAGGAATAAATGTGTGAGTTGCTGTGAATGCAGCGTTGCTTCCTGATGTGAGGAATAAATGTGTGAGTTGCTGTGAATGCAGCGTTGCTTCCTTACGTGAGGAATAAATGTGTGAGTTGCTGTGAATGCAGCGTTGCTTCCTGACGTGAGGAATAAATGTGTGAGTTGCTGTGAATGCAGCGTTGCTTCCTGACGTGAGGAATAAATGTGTGAGTTGCTGTGAATGCAGCGTTGCTTCCTGACGTGAGGAATAAATGTGTGAGTTGCTGTGAATGCAGCGTTGCTTCCTGACGTGAGGAATAAATGTGTGAGTTGCTGTGACTGCAGCGTTGCTTCCTGACGTGAGGAATAAATGTGTGAGTTGCTGTGAATGCAGCGTTGCTTCCTGACGTGAGGAATAAATGTGTGAGTTGCTGTGAATGCAGCGTTGCTTCCTGACGTGAGGAATAAATGTGTGAGTTGCTGTGAATGCAGTGTTGCTTCCTGATGTGAGGAATAAATGTGTGAGTTGCTGTGAATGCAGCGTTGCTTCCTGACGTGAGGAATAAATGTGTGAGTTGCTGTGAGTGCAGCGTTGCTTCCTGACGTGAGGAATAAATGTGTGAGTTGCTGTGAATGCAGCGTTGCTTCCTGACGTGAGGAATAAATGTGTGAGTTGCTGTGAGTGCAGCGTTGCTTCCTGACGTGAGGAATAAATGTGTGAGTTGCTGTGAGTGCAGCGTTGCTTCCTGACGTGAGGAATAAATGTGTGAGTTGCTGTGAATGCAGCGTTGCTTCCTGACGTGAGGAATAAATGTGTGAGTTGCTGTGAATGCAGCGTTGCTTCCTGACGTGAGGAATAAATGTGTGAGTTGCTGTGAATGCAGCGTTGCTTCCTGACGTGAGGAATAAATGTGCGAGTTGCTGTGAATGCAGCGTTGCTTCCTGACGTGAGGAATAAATGTGCGAGTTGCTGTGAATGCAGCGTTGCTTCCTGACGTGAGGAATAAATGTGCGAGTTGCTGTGAATGCAGCGTTGCTTCCTGACGTGAGGAATAAATGTGCGAGTTGCTGTGAATGCAGCGTTGCTTCCTGACGTGAGGAATAAATGTGCGAGTTGCTCTGAATGCAGCATTGCTTCCTGACGTGAGGAATAAATGTGTGAGTTGCTGTGAATGCAGCGTTGCTTCCTGACATGAGGAATAAATGTGTGAGTTGCTGTGAATGCAGCGTTGCTTCCTGACGTGAGGAATAAATGTGTGAGTTGCTGTGAATGCAGCGTTGCTTCCTGACGTGAGGAATAAATGTGTGAGTTGCTGTGAATGCAGCGTTGCTTCCTGACGTGAGGAATAAATGTGTGAGTTGCTGTGAATGCAGCGTTGCTTCCTGACGTGAGGAATAAATGTGTGAGTTGCTGTGAATGCAGCGTTGCTTCCTGACGTGAGGAATAAATGTGTGAGTTGCTGTGAATGCAGTGTTGCTTCCTGATGTGAGGAATAAATGTGTGAGTTGCTGTGAATGCAGCGTTGCTTCCTGACGTGAGGAATAAATGTGTGAGTTGCTGTGAGTGCAGCGTTGCTTCCTGACGTGAGGAATAAATGTGTGAGTTGCTGTGAATGCAGCGTTGCTTCCTGACGTGAGGAATAAATGTGTGAGTTGCTGTGAGTGCAGCGTTGCTTCCTGACGTGAGGAATAAATGTGTGAGTTGCTGTGAGTGCAGCGTTGCTTCCTGACGTGAGGAATAAATGTGTGAGTTGCTGTGAATGCAGCGTTGCTTCCTGACGTGAGGAATAAATGTGTGAGTTGCTGTGAATGCAGCGTTGCTTCCTGACGTGAGGAATAAATGTGTGAGTTGCTGTGAATGCAGCGTTGCTTCCTGACGTGAGGAATAAATGTGCGAGTTGCTGTGAATGCAGCGTTGCTTCCTGACGTGAGGAATAAATGTGCGAGTTGCTGTGAATGCAGCGTTGCTTCCTGACGTGAGGAATAAATGTGCGAGTTGCTGTGAATGCAGCGTTGCTTCCTGACGTGAGGAATAAATGTGCGAGTTGCTCTGAATGCAGCGTTGCTTCCTGACGTGAGGAATAAATGTGCGAGTTGCTCTGAATGCAGCATTGCTTCCTGACGTGAGGAATAAATGTGTGAGTTGCTGTGAATGCAGCGTTGCTTCCTGACGTGAGGAATAAATGTGTGAGTTGCTGTGAATGCAGCGTTGCTTCCTGACATGAGGAATAAATGTGTGAGTTGCTGTGAATGCAGCGTTGCTTCCTGATGTGAGGAATAAATGTGTGAGTTGCTGTGAATGCAGCGTTGCTTCCTGACATGAGGAATAAATGTGTGAGTTGCTGTGAATGCAGCGTTGCTTCCTGACGTGAGGAATAAATGTGTGAGTTGCTGTGAATGCAGCGTTGCTTCCTGACGTGAGGAATAAATGTGTGAGTTGCTGTGAATGCAGCGTTGCTTCCTGACGTGAGGAATAAATGTGTGAGTTGCTGTGAATGCAGCGTTGCTTCCTGACGTGAGGAATAAATGTGTGAGTTGCTGTGAATGCAGCGTTGCTTCCTGACGTGAGGAATAAATGTGTGAGTTGCTGTGAATGGAGCGTTGCTTCCTGACGTGAGGAATAAATGTGTGAGTTGCTGTGAATGCAGCGTTGCTTCCTGACGCGAGGAATAAATGTGTGAGTTGCTGTGAATGCAGCGTTGCTTCCTGACGCGAGGAATAAATGTGTGAGTTGCTGTGAATGCAGCGTTGCTTTCTGACGTGAGGAATAAATGTGTGAGTTGCTGTGAATGCAGCGTTGCTTCCTGACGTGAGGAATAAATGTGTGAGTTGCTGTGAATGCAGCGTTGCTTCCTGACGTGAGGAATAAATGTGTGAGTTGCTGTGAATGCAGCATTGCTTCCTGACGCGAGGAATAAATGTGTGAGTTGCTGTGAATGCAGCTTTGCTTTCTGACGTGAGGAATAAATGTGTGAGTTGCTGTGAATGCAGCGTTGCTTCCTGACGTGAGGAATAAATGTGTGAGTTGCTGTGAATGCAGCGTTGCTTCCTGACGTGAGGAATAAATGTGGGAGTTGCTGTGAATGCAGCGTTGCTTCCTGACGTGAGGAATAAATGTGGGAGTTGCTGTGAATGCAGCGTTGCTTCCTGACGTGAGGAATAAATGTGTGAGTTGCTGTGAATGCAGCGTTGCTTCCACTGCCGTCATGACTTCAGTTCACAGTAAACAGGAAATTAGTTCTAGTCAGTTTATTTCTATTGAATCAAAGCTTAAATTACTCTGGATAACTAATCCGGCCCGATGAACATCAAACAACAGGTTTCAGCCTCAGTCGTCATATTCAGTCTCAGAGTTCAGAGGAATCAAATAAAAGCAGGAAAAGCAGCCAGTGGAGGAATGAGAGGACAGAAAACCCACCCAGACGCTTCCCTGATGGTTTCAGTCGGCAGCATGTCAGCCAGTTTCATGATGGACTCCCAGTGACGGTTAGAAAGCAATCCTGATATTTAGTTAGCATGATTCCATCTGACTGCAGGAGCCGACGTGTGCAAAGAAACTAAACCAGGTTCGGTTCAAAGCAGCTAAAACTACTACAACTAACTACTACTTACACTGAGCCTGGTTCTGCTGGAGGTTTCTTCCTGTTCAAAGGGAGTTTTTCCTCTCCACTGTCGCTACAAGCATGCTTAGTGTGAGGGATTGCTGAAGAGTCAATGAGTCGATGCAATCAGCTGGTTTTCCTTAGATAGAAAACTTTGAATCAATCTGACTGGATGATCTGGTGAACTGGAAAGTGACCTGAGATGACATGATGGGAATTGGAGCTATAGAAATAAACTGAATAGAATTGAACATTTGCTCTAAATGAAGATGAGAAGCAGCGCAAAAAAGTTCTACAATCTGAATTAGATTATTTTTATACTAAAGAAGCCAAAGGAGCAGATTTGAGGTCCTGAGCTGAGTGGATTGAAGATGGTGAGAAACGTCCTGCAGATTTCTGCAGATTAGAAACAATCAGACCAAAAATTAATGCAATAAATTGCTTGCTAATGAATAATGAACCATGAACTGACTGGAAATTAATATCCAGAGAAATGTTTACTTTTCATAGCAACTTATATTCTTCTGCATATAATAACTTCATGGCAGAAGCATTTTATCATTCTATTCAACACTTGATCCCAACTTTTGATGACAATTTTAAGCAGACATGTGAATCAGGCGTCACCAGAGGATTTAGATAAAGCTTTGGGTTCTTTATCCAAGGACAAAGCTCCAGGCTGCGACGGTCCAACAAGTCATTTCTATAAACGTTTCTGGGATCACATCAGAACCTTTAATTTGGAACATTTACTGAACTATTAGAACAGAGCTGCTTCACCCACACTAGGAAACAAGCTGTCATCACGCTCATCCCAAAGCTGGAAAAGATCAAACACTTCTTGATCATTTAAGACAAATAACTCCATTAAATAATGATTATAAACAGGTTAAAATCAGGCATATCCCAAATTATTTCCGACCCTCAATCTGGATTTATAAAAGCTGCTCTATACATAATAACATCCGCATTATTCTGGATTTAATATAAAACCATTTAATGGAAAATGAAGACTTTGTATTATTTTTAGACTTTTATACTTTAGATTTATTTGGGTTTGGAATTCAATTTATTAATGAAGTTAAAACATTTTATAAAGATACAAACAGTTCAGTGGGTTAAAGATTTAGCATCAACAAAGGAATAAAAGCAGGTTTAATTTCTCCTCTGCTATTTATTGCTGCTGCAGAAACGTTTTCCATATCAATTAAAAACGGTAAATTATCGGTGGAAGCAAAGAGTTTTCTATTAGTCAGATAGCTGATGACACAACCATCTTCTTCAATAACCTGAATGAAATTCCCAAAATCCTTAAATTAAATTTAAACAAATGTGAAATTCTGACTCTAAAAAACTGTCCAATATCTGCTGCTTTTAATATTCCTATAAAATCCAGTGTTAAATATCTGGGTGCGCATAAAAATAAAAATAAATATGACTTAGAAAATATTAATATTTGGGAGAAACTTTAAAAATGTAAAACTGATTTAAATAAATTGGCTCAGAGAGATTTTTCTATTCTGGGAAGAACATTTTTCACTAAAATGGAAAATATTTCCAGCTCATCTAACCTGCATATTTATCAGGATTCAGCATCACTTCTATCAACAGGAGGAACTTTGACTTTATATGGAAATAAAAAACTCACTATAATAAAAAAGGTCATTTAATTAACGGAGAAAAACCAGCTAATTTAACAGCATGATTGGAACTTAAATATTAATTGGCTTCCGTCTTTTTTAATAAATCAAAATCAATTATGGTTCCATATTCCAAGTGAAATATTTTCTAACCTGGGCGGAGTCAGTTTGCTCCTTAGATGTGACTTTGATATAAAAAAATTACTCGTTAAACTTTCCTTCTTTCACCAGCAGGTTTGATTATATTGGAGATGAATCTATAAACAGAACTACAGCTCAGATAAAACTCCTTTGTGGAATTGCTGTAATATAACAGTGAATAAATCAATCTTTGCAGGTAATTGACTAGAACAAGGTGTTTGGTCTGTGATGCATTTGTTCAATAATGGAGGATTATATGTTATTAAGACTTCAGCATTAAATATAATTTGCAGAAAGGTGAATTTTAAAAGATTATTAGAGTTATTCCTCCAAATATTTGATGCAGAGCTGCAGGGTTTAATGAGAATCCTGATGACAGAAGCTCTGCTCTGCCTGGACGTCTGATCAATGAGCAACTATCACAGATAATAAAATAAAATGCTCAAAAATTAGGGAACGCTTTACTAGTATTTATTTTTCCTTTTGTCTTAAACCCAAATTTTATATCACATTTTTTCTCCAACTCTGAAAGAGTTAAAAGTAGAACAAAGTGTTTAAATTTTCCCATTCCTCCAAAACCCAATGAAGTTCACTTTAAAATCTTTACATGTTTAAAATCTTTACATGTTTAAAATCTTTACATGTTTAAAATCTTTACATGTTTAAAACCTTTACATGTTTAAAGTCTTTACAGGTGTTTAACCCTCTAAGGAATTTCTGCCATTGATGATCAGATTTGTTCATTTTGTGATTTTGAATCGACTGATCATCTTGTTTTGTATTGCAAAGCTTTATGGGATGATGAGCTCGACTGAATTCTCTAAGAAAGATTTAATTTTTAGGACCCTGAAAAAAAGGAAATTTGAAAGACTACTAAATATAAAAATCGATTAAATTAAATTCAGTTCTATTCAGTTTATTTCTATAGCTCCAATTCACATCATGTCATCTCAGGTCACTTTCCAGTTCACCAGATCATCCAGTCAGATTGATTCAAAGTTTTCTATCTAAGGAAAACCAGCTGATTGCATCGACTCATTGACTCTTCAGCAATCCCTCACACTAAGCATGCTTGTAGCGACAGTGGAGAGGAAAAACTCCCTTTGAACAGGAAGAAACCTCCAGCAGAACCAGGCTCAGTGTGAGCGGCCATCTGCTGAGGCCCACTGGGGTTCAAGGAGACAGAAGCAGACATAGAAAAAGAAGCATAGATACAAAAGGCAACTGTCAACCAGCTCCACAGGCGGCCCCGTCCAGGAAACACACAGCCAGGCAGACGAGCTCCGAGCCAGCTCCCATGTCAGAGGATGAAGAGAGCACATCCAGTTAGTCACAGTCAGAGAAACAGGACTACACTGGAAAACAGGCCAAGCTCCAACATCTAGAAACAAAGGTGTTGAAATCATCATGGGCAAGTTTTTCTCTTCTTAAAGTCAAACCATCTTTCTCTATTTTTCACATGGAACTCTTCCACCTCCTCTTATCTCTAAAATTCATGAACAAAGAACAAGATGCAGAACGATTTAATCTGATAAACAATCTGGAGCTGATGAGACTCCTAATGTGTGCTTGTATTTTTTAATTTTATTTTTCTTGTTTGTGTTTTTTTATTTTAATTTTTTTTGTTCAATTTGTTCTGTAAATGTGGAAGCAATTTGGGTCGGCTCCTCCAGGTTGTTCAGGTTTATATACGTCTGATGCCGACACCTTGTCTGCTGTATGTGATGGTTTATAATAAAAAAATAATAAAAAAAGTTTGGTATCATCATCAAAAAAAAAAAAAAGGAACCAAACAGGAAATAGGCGTAGTGTAGGGCGGGGTAGATTGGACCAATCAGAGGCCTCCTGTCTGCAGGACGTAGAATTTAGGAGCTGGAGGTCCAGAGTGTCTGCGGAAGGGGGCGGGGCTTATCTGCATTAACTGCGACACGCAGACCACCTGGCTTCTGAGTATAAATCAGGCTTCAGAGGCAAAGACAGATGAAGGTAGAAGGTGATCTTCTATCAGACAGTAAAACACACCTTGATGGTAGACGAGGTTTTCTGTTGCAACCAATAAACTCTGGATACAAAATGGCAATAAAAGTTTTCTAAGTCTAAATAGTTTATGGTCAGTTTTATGTTGCAATAAAAAGTGAACGTTTACATTTTGGAATAACGATCAGATTCTTTCCCAGACTGACAGCTCTATCCTAGATGCTACAACAGCGGGGTATAGAATGCTACAGTGCAGATCATCATTGCTGTTGGGCAGAAAACTGATGTTTCTAAACTTCCTCCTCTGGATGAAAAGGGAAATAGTTTCGATCATAAAAATATCATAAAATAGCTTCAGGGTTTTGGTTGATGAGCAAAGAGTCACATGACTGCAAAGAGAGTCGTTATCAGGAGTCACTGCGTGGAGACAGGATTATTTCTGCTGTACATCCCAAGATATTAAATGGAAACCAGTATGAGTTCAATAAACCCAGAGGATTATTAATCCTGGATTAGCTATCTAAAAATCTAATCCAGTTGTTATCCATCCCAGTCCATCCCAGTCCATCCCAGTCCTTCCCAGTCCATCCCAGTCTGAGTCCTTCCTAAAGCAGGGCTGGGTGATAAAATGACCCACTAGCAGAACGCTTTAAACTCACTCTGTGCTTTTGGAGATTAACTAGAATTGAATTGAATGAAAGTATCTTGGAATATAGATGTTCATCAGGTAGAGATCCAATAGGAACGTGTTCCTAAGATCCTTCAGGAAGGTCAAACATGTCCATTCCTGATGGACTGAACCCAAACATGTTTTAGAAACCTCTCCAGGGAATAATCTCTAACAGTTCTCTCTGCTGTATCTCTTACAGTTCTTTAGTTTTTCTCTTTATGCATCGTTGATAAAAGCATCATAAGATCCCGGTATGCATCCATGTTTTATAGGAATAAATGTAGGTAGATGTATCTGCCTCAGGTTAAAGGTGCTTCATCTAAAGGATTAAATGGTCCATTTTCTCAAAGCTGTAGCTTTAATTCATCCAAACTTTATCTCCCTGCTGCTTCCACCAAGATCAGCTGTGTGCATAATTAAGACGCTAGCTGCGTTACCATTAAATAATATACATCAAACTTTCGATATTCTGCTAATTTTTACAATTGCAATTTTTTCCATTAAATTATAAATAAAAAAGTTTATTCTCTACTGTTACCCACTCTTTACTCCATCCAGACAGTGTCTTGCCCACGACCAAAATCTAATAAATTAGCAAAGATTCCCAAAGGAGTAAATCATGATAATCTAATTAAAATCAAAATAACTCCAATTGGGGAAAAAGTTAAAACGATTAAATGCGGTCTGTTTAACATAAGATCTCTTTCCTCTAAAAGTCTACTAGTTAATGACTTGATTTGTGATAATCACATTGACTTGTGTTGCCTTACAGAAACCTGGCTGCAGCAAGAGGATTATGTGAGCATAAATGAGGCAACTCCTTCAAGCTATTTAAATTTTCACATCCCCAGAAGTTCTGGGCGAGGAGGAGGAGTAGCAGCAATCTTCCAGTCTGACTTACTGATTACTCCCAAAACAATTAATACCTACAACTCTTTGAACATTTAACCCTTAATTTCCCTGATCCAAATTTCAAGGCAAGAAAACCTCTTCTTTTTGTAACTTTGTATCGTCCACCAGGTCCTTACTCTGAATTTTTAGATGAGTTTTCAGAGTTCCTTTCTGATTTGGTATTAAATACTGACAGGGTCATCATAGTGGGAGATTTTAACATCCATGCTGACATTGAAGGCGATAGCTTAAGAGCAGCCTTTAATGCTATCTTAGACACTATTGGCTTTGTTCAAAATGTGAATAGTCCCACGCATTCTCATCTTCATACTTTGGATCTTGTGCTGACATACAGCATTAGGACCCGCCCACCGGGCCAATGCCCACATAGCAGATTAGCGGTCGAGCCTGGCTGTCGCTCACCATCATCACCATCATTCATGTGTGTGACTGAATGTAGTGGAAAGCATTTGGTAAAGTCCTCATCCTTGATAAAATGTAATACAGTAGAAGCCATTTTCCATTTACATTTTATTCACAACCAAAATGTTTCAAAGAAGAGAAGACTGGAGCTGAACTGGGATTTCTCACACCTGATTTGCTGGTTACGGTTCTGGTCGCACTGGGGGGGGGGGGTAGTAGCGTGGGGGGGGGGGGGGGGGAATGTCTGAGGCTGGCAGGGGCGGAGAACTGAGCAGCCGAAGAGGGGTGGTGTGGGTGTTTTGGGTGGGGTGTTGTGGGGGTTGGTTAAGCATGGGAATGTGGGGGGAGAGGGGATGGAGGGAGGGGGGTAAGGGTTAGGGGTGTAGAGAGAGAGAGAGAGAGACGGAGAGAGAGAGAGAGAGAAAGAGAGAGAGAAAGAGAGAGAGAAAGAGAGAGAGCGAGAGAGAGAAAGAGAGAGAGAGAAAGAGAGAGAGAAAGAGAGGGAGAGAGAGAAAGAGAGAGAGAGAGAAAGAGAAGAAAGAGAGAGAGAGAGAAAGAGAGAAAGAGAGAGAGAGAGAAAGAGAGAGAGAAAGAGAGAAAAGAGAAAGAGAAAGAGAGAGAGAGAGAAAGAGAGAAAGAGAGAGAGAGAAAGAGAGAAAAAAGAGAAGAGAGAAAGAGAGGAGAGGAGGGGAGAGAGAAGAAGAGAAAGAGAAAGAGAGAGAAAGAGAGAAAGAGAGAGAGAGAGAAGAGAGAGAGGAAAGAAGAAAAAAAGAGAGAGAGAAAAGAAAGAAAGAGAGAAAGAGGAAAAAGAGAAAGAGAGAGAGAGAAACAGAAGAACGAGGACAGAAGAGAGAGCAGAGAAAGAGAGAGAGAGAGCAGAAACGAAGGAGAGAGAAAGAGAAGAAGAGAGCAGAGAAAAGAGAAAGAGCAGAGAAGAGACGAGAAAGAGAGATAGAGGAAAGAGAGAAAGAGAGAGAGAGAAGAGAGAAAGAGAGGAGTAGAGAGAGGCGAAAAGAGGAAATAGGAGAGAAGAGAGAGAAGATAAAATGAGACAGAGAGAGAAGTAGAGCGAGAGAGAGAGAAGAGAGAGCGGGGAGTAGAAGAAAGAGAGAGAGAGAC
>NW_024039781.1:237500-252500 GCF_016077235.1 Cyprinodon tularosa | reverse complement strand
ATCACACTGATGAACTGATGAACTCTAAACCTCAGACTCTGCATCAAACTTCCATATCAAAGTGTTTTTTTGAACGTTTTTTCTCCCAATGTTTACATTTGATCACTTTTAGGAGCAGAAATGTCATGAAAGTTTTATAAAATGAAGTTTCATTCTGTAAACTCTGTGTGTTCAGAATGACAATAAAAGTTGTCTAAGTTTAGGTCAGTTATCTGTATGTCGACAGTAACGCCTCATCAATGGTTCCCAAAGTATTTTCCTCAAACAAATTTACTCCTTGACTTTCTGATTATTATGAAAATGAGAACTGAAATCAAAGTTAAATTAAGCTGGACTGAAAACATGAGTGACAGTTAAACACTCTGCAGACGTATGTATGATGGACCACCTGTTGCTAACGCCGTACATTTATAATTCCTGTCATTAACGGGCAGCAGGTGCAGCAGCATCATGGATCCAGGCGGCGTCTGAAGCCCTCAGGAGTCACAAGCAGGGATCTGGGCTGTGGAGCATTTATTGGTCAGTAGAGGCGGTTTGTTTGAATCGAGCTGCTGCTGTTAGAAGCTCGTCTGATGAACATCTGTAGATGGTTGAAGAATAACTGCAGCTTTAATCTGTAAGAAGCTGAGATGGATCCAGTGTTTAATTAGCTCCAGCCTGCAGCGGTCAGACAGGATTCTGCTTTTCCTCCCAGACTTTAGTCGTCTTATTGCTTTCACTGGTTCTGGGTTTTTAGCTTTCCTCTCTTCTAAATTAAATATTTATCAAAATAAAGCAACGTTTTTGTTTTTTCTTTGTTTTTCAGCATAATTCAGTCAATAAAAGCATTGCTGTGGGAATCCACTCACCGGGCGTCACTGACATCTATTAATCACTCAGAGTTCATTAATAAGCAGGAAGCTTTACGGTCGTTTACAGAGAAAGTTTATTAGTCTGAAAAGCAGCAGATATGCAGTGATATTAATCCCCATGATGCTTTGCTTCTCTGCTTTTACTTTATTGCAACACGAATCAGTCCTAATGTCTCTACAGGGTTAGTTCAGAGGCTGATGGAAATAAAAACAGACGTTACATAAAAACATCAGATTCCTAAAATACAACGAGAGCAGCATCAGCCATCAAACCCAATCAGGCTTCCATCTGAGCCGCGGCGGCGGCGGCGGCGGCTCGCAGGGAGAATCAATGACGCTCATTAATAATCTGAATGTTGTCTCTTCTTAATAACAAAACAACAGGAGAGGAGATCCCGCAGGAATGATCTGATTTGTTGTCAGGAAATGAAAATGGCTGCTTGCTTCCAGCTGAGAGGATCTGTGGCGATATGAAGGCACAGCCTCTGATTGCTGGAGCTCCAACATGGCCGCCGCGTCTTTCTGCTCCACTCCTTTAAACAAACTCTCTCCTTTGCATTTAGTTCATGAAGCAGCGCCAGAGCATCACACTCCCACCGCCGTGTGTGACTGCTGACCCAATATTCTCTAAATCAACTGGAATCGGAGCCTTTTAAAAGTTTCGCTCTACTTATTGTCAACAGCTTCTATCCTAATAATATTACGGTTCTATAGATCTGGAAGGGTTCTACACTCAGGGAGGGTTGAGTGAATCTGACTGAAAGCATTGAGGCCATTAAGGTGTGTTGGATTATGGATAAGAAAGCATAAATCTGTGAAGAGCCTGAAGTCTGTCTGCCATCAACCAATCAGGTATGTCTCCAGTAAAAAGGATTTTAACGGCTCTGAGTTTCTGTTAAAGCAGCTGAACAGCTGTCACATGATCTGCATTCAATAACCCAAAGAGCGCAGAGCAGTGATTGCAGGTGTGTATAGTCTTTTGAGCGCTCTTGAACATAGCACCACATACAGAACAGCCCTGTTCTTGTAGAAAAGTTACGCTCCCTCTGTCTTTCTGGGGGGCGTTTCTGTCAGGGGGAGTTCCTATTCTGATGTCATGATCTTAGCACTTATGACTGGCTTAATTATTCTCTCCATTCACCTGTCTAACTCTGCCTGGTTTATCTTTACTGCTTATCGGATCCACCTGCTCCTGCCTCTATTTAACGTGCTGGATGGAACGGTTTATGAAAACCGTCCTAACCGTTCGGTTCGACTGTCTCGGTTCGGTTCGCGTGTGTTGCGTTCGGTTCATGCGCTGCTCCTTTTTCTCATAGGCGAAGCGTTTACACTCCAGAGCAGAAGGTGGCGGTACTGCGACCAAAGCCAACCACCAGTAGTAAACAAGAAGAAGAAGAAGCGAAGCAGCGTAGCCGGGTGTAGCAGAAAAAAATCAGTTGTTGTGGAGAATTGTGTGGGTATGGCGAGTGGGAAAGAACAGGAGTTGGAAGACGCGCCAGCAGCACTTTATAGGTCTGCTGTATGGGACCACTTTGCATTTAGAGTGACCTACGATGACGGCGGGAAGAAAGCTGTGGATAAAAGTGCAACACGTTTTGTTTACGCTAACAGCAACATGACCAACATGTCAGGCTAACAATCAACATATACCGAACCGAAAACCGTGACCACGAAACCGTGAACCGAACCGTGGATTTAGTGAACCGTTCCATCCCTAATATATATATTGTTAAATATATTTCTTTTTTGTATTCACCATCATTACGTTAAAGCACTTTTGTTCAAATAAAACAAACCATGAGAAGGAATGCTGCTGACTCCATGTCCGTCTTCAAGCTCTCAGGTAGAGGCCTGAAAGCTAACCCCGCTCCCGCAGTGTTCAGTCCCGCTCCAGAAAAGAATTATGATTTTCATTCCCGCTCCCGCCCACACCTGTAGCAGTTTGTCCCGCTCCTGCCTGCAATTCCCGCATGATTCCGACGTTCGCCTACTGCTCAAGGCAATCGTGTCATTAGTTTGAGGAATTAAACAGGCTGTGCTTAGCTGATCACATTACTGACCGATTCTTCACCGCATAGAGCATGACGCGCTTTAGGCGGCACGAGCTACAATATCCAGCACATTGTGAAGTTTATATGTGATAAACATAGACTGATCATTTATGACTTTATTTTACATTTTAAAACACCTTTTTAGTTCACGGGACTGCCGCTTATCACCGCTCCCGCTCGCTTTCAATATTTGTCCCGTGCCGTACTGCTTTGCGTTGGGTCCTGCGAGAGTGCAGGGCTCTACTTTCAGGTGTGATGAGCTGAGAAATGATGGAGTAAACTACGTCATTCTGCTGGTTAAAATCAGCCATCTTGTTCTTTGATCCGTGTCTTTAGATAAAACACTGATCCTTAACCCCTCGTCAGACCGGTTGGTGTTCCATACACGCCCGCCCTCGCTGCTATGCGGGTGGATCAGTGTGTGATATGCGGAGGCTTCCATCTGTCAATGGGGAGAAACAGCACCTCCTACTGGTAGTTGGTGGTGATAAGTGGAGCGTAGATAGGGAGCTGGTTATCAGAGCAGCAGGCAGGTTCACTGCGGGCACGCTGATTTATTGGATGTATTGCTGTTCTATTTGTTAGCCAACTGTAAAGTGGAAGCAGTTTAATGCAGATATTGATGTATTCAAAGGAAATATTGATCCTCATAAGGTGCTGTTCCTTTGGTGACGAGCCTGAGCCATGAGGATTTTGTGTTTTGCATAAATGACCATAAACGCAGAGAATGAATGAAAGACAATCTGCATGATTAAAATGGAGACACAGAGAACTGCAGGTAACACGCTGTTTGGGTTACTAAATGCACGGATGTGATTAATAATTGCACTATTATGATTGCTTAATGCGCTCTTCTGATTTCTGGCAGCAATTTAACACCATAGAGGCAACTGATTGCTGAGCTGGACTACAGCTAATACATCAGCAGAAAAAGGTTTGATCTCTGAAAGATGAAGAAGATTCTTCAGTAGGACCTGAGATCAGAGGGGAAGAGGCAACACCAGAGATCTGGGTGGAAAGGAGCCGAGTAGGGAGCAAGGAATAGGGAACAGGGAATAGGGACCAACAATAGGGAGTAGGGTGTAGGGAATACGAAGCAAGGAATAGGGAGAAGGGAATAGAGAGCAGGGTGTAGGGAATAGGCGACAGGGAATAGGGAGCAGGGTGTATGGAATAAGGAGCAAGGAATAGGGAGCAGGGTGTAGGGAATAGGGAGCAAGGAATAGGGAGCAGGGAATAGGGAGCAGGGTGTAGGGAATAGGGAGCAAGGAATAGGGAGCAGGGTGTAGGGAATAGGGAGCAAGGAATAGGGAGCAGGGTGTAGGGAATAGGGAGCAAGGAATAGGGAGCAGGGTGTAGGGAATAGGGAGCAAGGAATAGGAAGCAGGGTGTAGGGAATAGGGAGCAAGGAATAGGGAGCAGGGTGTAGGAAATAGGGAGCAAGGAATAGGGAGCAGGGTGTAGGGAATAGGGAGCAAGGAATATGGAGCAGGGAATAGGGAGCAGGGTGTAGGGAATAGGGAGCAAGGAATAGGGAGCAGGGTGTAGGGAATAGGGAGCAAGGAATAGGGAGCAGGGTGTAGGAAATAGGGAGCAAGGAATAGGGAGCAGGGTGTAGGGAATAGGGAGCAAGGAATAGGGAGCAGGGAATAGGGAACAGGGTGTAGGGAATAGGGAGCAAGGAATAGGGAGCAGGGTGTAGGGAATAGGGAGCAAGGAATAGGGAGCAGGGAATAGGGAGCAGGGTGTAGGGAATAGGGAGCAAGGAATAGGGAGCAGGGTGTAGGGAATAGGGAGCAAGGAATAGGGAGCAGGGAATAGGGAGCAGGGTGTATGGAATAGGAAGCAAGGAATAGGGAGCAGGGAATAGGGAGCAGGGAATAGGGAGCAGGGTGTAGGGAATAGGGAGCAAGGAATAGGGAGCAAAGTGTAGGGAATATGGAGCAAGGAATAGGGAGCAGGGAATAGGGAGCAGGGTGTAGGGAATAGGGAGCAAGGAATAGGGAGAAGGGAATAGGGAGCAGGGTGTAGGGAATAGGCCACAGGCAATAGGGAGCAGGGTGTAGGGAATAGGGAGCAAGAAATAGGGAGCAGGGAATAGGGAGCAAGGTGTAGGGAATAGGGAGCAAGGAATAGGGAGCAGAGTGTAGGGAATAGGGAGCAAGGATTAGGGAGCAGGGAATAGGGAGCAGGGTGTAGGGAATAGGGAGCAAGGAATAGGGAGAAGGGAATAGGGAGCAGGGTGTAGGGAATAGGCCACAGGCAATAGGGAGCAGGGTGTAGGGAATAGGGAGCAAGGAATAGGGAGCAGGGAATAAGGAGCAAGGTGTAGGGAATAGGGAGCAAGGAATAGGGAACAGGGAATAGGGAGCAAGGAATAGGGAGCACGGTGTGGGGAATAGGGAGCAGGGTGTAGGGAATAGGGAGCCGAGAATAGGGAACAGGGAATAGGGAGCAGGTTGTAGGGAACAGGGAGCAAGGAATAGGGAGCAGGGTGTAGGGATTTGGAAACAGGGAATAGAGAACAAGGAATAGGAAGCAAGGAATAGGAAGCAAGGAATAGGGAGCAGGGAATAGGGAGCAGAGAATAGGGAACAGGGAATAGGGAGCAGGTCGTAGGGAATAGGGAGCAAGGAATAGGGAGCACGGTGTAGGGAATAGGGAGCAGGGAATAGGGAGCAGAGAATATGGAACAGGGAATAGGGAGCAGGTTGTAGGGAACAGGGAGCAAGGAATAGGGAGCAGGGTGTAGGGATTTGGAAACAGGGAATAGAGAACAAGGAATAGGAAGCAAGGAATAGGAAGCAAGGAATAGGGAGCAGGGAATAGGGAGCAGAGAATAGGGAACAGGGAGCAGGTTGTAGGGAATAGGGAGCAAGGAATAGGGAGCATGGTGTAGGGAATAGGGAGCAGGGAATAGGGAGCAGAGAATAGGGAACAGGGAATAGGGAGCAGGTTGTAGGGAACAGGAAGCAAGGAATAGGGAGCAGAACTTTTAAACTAGATTCCTTTTGGCTGTATTAAATGTAGATAATAAAAAATGAGAGGGATGGCCTTCACATGTGCATCAATAAAAGGCCTTCACATGTGCATCAATAAATGGCCTTCACATGTGCATCAATAAAAGGCCTTCACATGTGCATCAATAAATGGCCTTCACATGTGCATCAATAAAAGGCCTTCACATGTGCATCAATAAATGGCCTTCACATGTGCATCAATAAAAGGCCTTCACATGTGCATCAATAAATGGCCTTCACATGTGCATCAACATGTGCATCAATAAATGACCTTCACATGTGCATCAATAAATGACCTTCACATGTGCATCAATAAATGGCCTTCACATGTGCATCAATAAATGACCTTCACATGTGCATCAATAAATGGCCTTCACATGTGCATCAACATGTGCATCAATAAATGACCTTCACATGTGCATCAATAAAAGGCCTTCACATGTGCATCAATAAATGACCTTCACATGTGCATCAATAAATGACCTTCACATGTGCATCAATAAATGGCCTTCACATGTGCATCAACATGTGCATCAATAAATGACCTTCACATGTGCATCAATAAATGACCTTCACATGTGCATCAATAAAAGGCCTTCACATGTGCATCAATAAATGACCTTCACATGTGCATCAATAAATGGCCTTCACATGTGCATCAATAAAAGGCCTTCACATGTGCATCAATAAATGACCTTCACATGTGCATCAATAAATGGCCTTCACATGTGCATCAATAAATGGCCTTCACATGTGCATCAATAAATGGCCTTCACATGTGCATCAATAAAAGGCCTTCACATGTGCATCAATAAATGACCTTCACATGTGCATCAATAAATGGCCTTCACATGTGCATCAACATGTGCATCAATAAATGACCTTCACATGTGCATCAATAAATGACCTTCACATGTGCATCAATAAAAGGCCTTCACATGTGCATCAATAAATGACCTTCACATGTGCATCAATAAATGGCCTTCACATGTGCATCAATAAAAGGCCTTCACATGTGCATCAATAAATGACCTTCACATGTGCATCAATAAATGGCCTTCACATGTGCATCAATAAATGGCCTTCACATGTGCATCAATAAATGGCCTTCACATGTGCATCAATAAATGGCCTTCACATGTGCATCAATAAATGGCCTTTACATGTGCATCAATAAATGGCCTTCACATGTGCATCAATAAAAGGCCTTCACATGTGCATCAATAAATTACCTTCACATGTGCATCAATAAATGGCCTTCACATGTGCATCAATAAAAGGCCTTCACATGTGCATCAATAAATTACCTTCACATGTGCATCAATAAATGGCCTTCACATGTGCATCAATAAATGGCCTTCACATGTGCATCAATAAATGGCCTTCACATGTGCATCAATAAATGGCCTTCACATGTGCATCAATAAATGGCCTTCACATGTGCACTATGAGGCGCCTTCCATCACCTCAGGAAAAGACGCCACAGACAGCGGACAATAAAGCAGTCCATGCAGTCAGCTGATGACCTAATGTCATCCTGAGGTCAAAGGTCAGGCTAGATGTTGACGCTCTCTGTTGGCTCCTCCATGATGAATCCAGATGAACAATGTTTATGTTCTTCCTGCAGGAACCTCCTCATCAGCCTGATGGTGTTTGATGGATTAAAGCGACTCTGATTGGTCAGCAGATCACAGCAGGTAAATAAGTCCTGCAGGAAACAAATCATTTCTGTCCTCATGAAGGTCAGAGCAGGACAACTGTTAGCAAGAAATCACTTTGAACTCAACAAAACTGAATTTACATCGCAACCATCTTAAACTAGATTAAAATCTGATTCAACATGAGGATCATACAGGTGAGAAATATTAGGAGAACCATTGTGATAAATGTGGTAGAAACACAGGAAGTCCTTAGAGAGAAAACACCTGCTAACTATAATAAAGTATTAATATGAGACATTATCAAATAAGCAGGTTTTAACAGGAAAGGTGTTTGCTAATGTTTTATATCATAACACCATAAACCGTTTTCCATCTGAAGCTGCGTTCACACCAAACGCAGGTTAAGCTAACATGCAAGTCAATGGGTGACGCGCATCAAGGTGCAGCAAAATGTCCTGCAGCGCTTTTTGAGCATCAGGCGCAGAGCGTGGGGAGCGTTTGAGCATCTGACGCGCTGCAAACGCAGCAGCTGCTCGAGATGGAAAAATGTAACTTTATCTGCTGGACGAGCCGCATCAACCAATGAGAGAAGCTGATCTGGGAGCTGGCAGGGAGTCAGACGCAGCACTGCTGATGCAGAGCGCTATGATCACTCCTCTGGAACAGTTTATTAACGCCTAAATTAACTTCAAATGTAGAAACCTGCCGGCAGAATATGTTGGCTTTTATTATCCTGCTGCCTGCAGTTTGTAGCACAGACCTGAAAAACGCTAACATCTACTTCCAGCCGCCACCAACAGGAGGGGAAAACCCTGGAGAGGCGAGCGGGCCTGAGGCAGCTGCTGCTGGGGATTCCCAGTGACAGCGCAGCGCCGGTATGTGGGGGTCTGAGCGGCTCCCACAGAGAAATAATCTTTGAAGGCAGGATGGTAATCTGGATGAACTGACTGCACAGACCATGTTTTCAGGAGGACTTTCTCACTTCAACATAGATTCTAACTACTTTTACCCGCTGGTCACAGCAAATATGGCTGCAGGACAAAGAAAGGATGGGGTAGCTCCGCCCAACGCGCGTCAAACCAAATTGTCGACCGCGCAGCCAGAACAGCAAAGCTGCTTCAGCCGCGCGTCAGAAATAAACTGGTACGAGCATCAAAAAGGAAGCAGCAGACGCGTTTTTGCTGCTCCTGCTGAGTTTGGTGTGAACGCAGCTTTATAATCTAGGCTCCTATTAAAAACGGTTTGATAACAGCTCTAACATCAAACACAGTATTGCCTTTCCTAATCATTGCTACTTCATTTCATTCAAGTTAAATCTAGAATAATAAATAGAAAAATGCTAAAATATCCAAAGTAATTTTTTCTGCACCTGCTTCATGTGAGGTGATAATAAATGATCAGTCTGAACATCCGGCAGAGCAGCCATATTCCTCTGAGGAGGCGGGGCTTAAAAACGCCTTCAGCTCTGACCTACAGAAGGGTTTCACCTGAGTTTAGACAACAGTCTGCATGAAATACATCTATACTTTCTAGTTTGCAAACCTAAAGGTTTAGTAGAAATGAAAGCTGTTTCTAAGACGCCGTCACTCAGAATCCTCTTTATTTACATCTAATTCTGCTTCCTTTGAGAAAAGAAAGGAATCCTTCTGATGGTTAGGAGCCTCAGAGAGCTGAGTCCTGCTGAAGGAATGAAACAGCTAGGCTGCTGTTCTCCGTCAGCATCACTGACGCATCCAGGCGAAGACGATGGCTGACCTCTCCTCCCGCCCCCCTCCAGAGGGAGGCAGAAATGAAAATGGCTGACGGTTACAGACGTCTCTACGAGGCCACCGTCTGCCTGTCCAAGAAAGAAACAAACGCCTCCTGGCTCGCCGCTGCCGCTCTGCTGCAGAGCCGGAGTCCTGATGGTCGTTCAAGATGGCCGCCACCCCGCCGCCGTGCAGCTGCAGGCTCAGACCGGTTAGAACTGGCTGAAAAGCCTCATGGGGGCCGGCGGGGTCAGATGAGGTCGTCGTAGTCCAGCAGCTTGGAGTGCTGGCGGCTCTTCCAGAGGCGGTACAGGCGGAAGTCGAAGTACATCTCGATCATTTCTTTACCTGCAGCACAGGAAGGGAAACGGTTAGTTTAAGGTGGACACCCCCAGAAGCTAACCGCGCTGCCAACTCCAAAGTTCAAAGGTCAAAGCAGAACATCACAGCAGCTCACAGCAGTCCATGGATGTCTTCTGACCAGCAGGTCAGTAGGTCTGCCTGGAGAACCTCTAAAAACATCAGCTGAAGGTTTGCTGCTGACGGATCATTGGAAGATGGAGGAAAGTCTAAAGTTCCAGGAACCATCTTAGGCTACGTTCACAGCAGCCTGAAGGGACCAAATACGATGTTTTCTGCTCGTCTGCAGCCTGGAGCAGATCTTTCCATGTCTGAACAGAACAGATCTGATGTCTGCGACCTGCTTGGCTCTGTGCTCCTGATAATAATCTGATCTGTTCTAATGCGATCTGTGTCTGAACGGCCAGGTCGCATTCATCCGACCTCAATCATTAATACTGAACACAGGTCACTGTTCTGCATCTTTCACACTGAAGCAGAAAGAAAAACAACATGGCGGACGATGATGCGGATTATTTACATTGAAGATTCATTTTTAAAGGTTGGGAAAGATCTCTAGATGCGCTCCAGCGCTACCATCCATGTTTACTTCCGTAAACACGGACTGTTTCTCATTTCACGAGAACGTGAGTCCGTACTCGTGTTCTTCATTTTAAGGATCCAGCATGCTGAGGTGAGGGAATCAGCAAACCTGTGATACGGCTTTCTAATAACTTTATCACCTTTGCTTTACTATTAATGTTTGAAACTTTCATTTATATTTTCTAAATCTTCTTAATGTTTTTCTCTTATTTACCTTAGAGTGAGATGTTAGCATTGATCACTGCAGCTACGGCTTCCTGTGGGATGGCTGTTCACGCCGTACGCCTTAAAGATGGCGCTTTAGTTCATCTGATCATCATGTTTCCATAGTAACCGACGCAGGACGGTAATACTGAAGCTTTGTGTTTCTATCCATCATCTAAAAATAAAGCAGCCGGTCATAGTGGGGGGGGGCAGCAGCAGGTAAGGCTGAGTGTAACCAGAGCAGGATGTTCTCTGCAGCTCTGGGTTCTGGCCTCCAGCTTCCAGCTGACATACAGATTATGAGCAGGAAGAGAAAACGACAGAAAGGAGGAGAGGAAGCAGAGCATAGCGGGTCAATAAAGCAGACGGGGGGGGGGGGGGTAGCAGTAAGTGGTTTACTGACATGTTCAACGCTCACTGTGAGCCTGTGAGCTTTGCAACATGGCGGCTCTGAAATCCAGACCGAACCGTTTGTTTTTCCTTGTATTCCTTATTTCAGGCGTACAGCTCAGTGCCTCTCCTTACCGCCTGCTTCCCCTCCAGCCTGTGCATGAACTCCAGGAGTGCAGGAAACTGGAGGTGAGCATCAGAGGAAGATGCTTCTGACGGACCACTCTGTCCTGCTGAAGATGGAAGCTGCTGCTACTGCCACAGACCTTCGCCTGCGTCCCTCTGAGAGGAGCGTCTTCTAATCGTCTTCACTCCCTATTGAGGTCATCGCTGGGCTGGATGATGACATCATCCACCTGGCGCCGCAAACTATGAGCCACCTGGAGAAGCACAGTGAGGATCATGTTCCTCCACTGCCTTCCATACCATCCATCTAGGTCTTTCAGTGGTGGACCAGCAGCTGTCTTAGTGGACAGTGGACAGTCCAGCATTGAGAGACTGGAGACTTCTGCACCAACTATAACTGTCTATAGCTGTTTATCGGTTATTTATTCTCCAGTTTTAAACTGTTAAAACGCTTTACAGGATTTTATTGTTTCTCTTCACTATTATGTTTTTCTTATACCTTTTTCTAAGGTCCTTTTTCTATAATCTTATTGCTGTTGTAACACCAGGATTTCCCCATTGTGGGACAATAAAGGCATTTTCTATTCTATTCTATTCTGTTCTATTCTAATAGTGTGGCTAACCTTTTTGATGAAATAAATCAAGATTTCATTTATTAAACTTAGCGCTGGACTGAAGGTTGATCTGAGTGAATGACATCTGTTCTCATGGGGGGTCCAGGGGTCTATTCTATTCTATTCTATTCTATTCTATTCTATTCTATTCTGAAGTTCTCAGATGACTCTGCAACTGCCTTTTCAAAGCTGAGGGTGAATCAGAGTACCGACAGTGGACAGAAAACCAGCAGGTCCATATCCTGATCCACACTGGGACGACTGGTGGAGGATTCCTGCAGGTCCCAGATGAACACTGAGGTCTAGAGCCAGAGGCTGAGGGTTCAGCTGAGCAGACCTGAAGGTCCATCTAACCTGGCTATGGTGGAGTTTATCTACAGCTAAGAGGAAGCGGATCTATCAGCCCTGTTCTATGAAATGTCCTCACCGAGGACCAGAGGTGGGACACAGAAGGACAATGGAAAAGTGTCCCTCCTGATGTATGGCTGTTTAACAGGTTTGGACCAATCCTTCAGGGACAAACCGCCGTTCATCCGCTCATTCAACCGGACTCTGTGTGTGTTTATCAGTGTGTGTGCAGGACTCTCACCCTGGGCCGACAGCTCCAGCGGGGACTTGAATTCAACAATTGAAGGCCTCATCAGCCTCTTCAAAGTCTGAATAAGCTGCAAAACAAAAGGAAAGATAAAAACATTTTATTTTCAAATGACAGAGACAAGAATCATTTAGCAAAATAAAAACCCAAAACCAGATATTTTAGAGCCACTGTGAGGAACGGAGGAGGAAGGGCTCCAAACGTTCTGCAGTCTGCTGCTCATTGGTCTCAGCTTCCTTCCTTCCTTCCTTCCTTCCTTCCTTCCTTCCTTCCTTCCTTCCTTCCTTCCTTCCTTCCTTCCTTCCTTCCTTCCTTCCTTCCTTCCTTCCTTCCTTCCTTCCTCCCTCCTCCCTTCCTTCCTTCCTTCCTTCCTTCCTTCCTTCCCTCCCTCCCTCCCTCCCTCCCTGCTTGCGTCCTTCCTTCCTTCCTTCCTTCCTTCCTTCCTTCCTTCCTTCCTTCCTTCCTCCCTCCTCCCTTCCTTCCTTCCTTCCTTCCTTCCTTCCTTCCTTCCTTCCTTCCCTCCCTCCCTCCCTCCCTCCCTGCTTGCGTCCTTCCTTCCTTCCTTCCTTCCTTCCTTCCTTCCTTCCTTCCTTGCTTCCTTCCTTCCTTCCTTCCTTCCTTCCTTCCCTCCCTCCCTCCCTCCCTCCCTGCTTGCGTCCTTCCTTCCTTCCTTCCTTCCTTGCTTCCTTCCTTCCTTCCTTCCTTCCTTCCTTCCCTCCCTCCCTCCCTCCCTCCCTGCTTGCGTCCTTCCTTCCTTCCTTGCTTCCTCCCTCCCTCCCTCCCTGCTTCCTTCCTTCCTTCCTTCCTTCCTTCCTTCCTTCCTTCCTTCCTTCCTTCCTTCCTTCCTTCCTTCCTTCCTCCCTCCTCCCTTCCTTCCTTCCTTCCTTCCTTCCTTCCTTCCTTCCTTCCCTCCCTCCCTCCCTCCCTCCCTGCTTGCGTCCTTCCTTCCTTCCTTCCTTCCTTCCTTCCTTCCTTCCTCCTTCCTTCCTTCCTTCCCCTACCTTCCTTGTTCCTTCCTTCCGTCCTTCCTTCTTTCCTTCCCTCCCTCCCTCCCTCCCGCATCCCTCCCTGCTATGCGTCCTTCCTTTCCTTCCCTTCCTTCCTTGCTTCCTTCCTTACCTTCCTTCCTTCCTTCCTTCCCTCCCTCCCTCCCTCCCTCCCCTGCTTGGGCGTCCTTCACTTCCTTCCTTGCTGTCCTCCCCCCTCCTCCCTGCTTCCTTCCTTCCTTCCCCCTCCTCCCTCCCTCCCCTCCCTCCCTCCTTCTCCTTCCTTCCTTCCTTGCTTCCTTCCTTCCTTCCTTCCTTCCTTTCCTTCTTCCTTGCTTCCTTCCTTCCTTCCTTCCTTCCCTTCCTTGCTTCTTTCCTTTCCTTCCTTCTCTCCTTCCTTCCTTCCTTTCCCTTCCTTCCCTCCCTCCCTCCCTCCCTCCCTCCCCTCCCTCCCCTCCCTCCCTCCCTCCTTTCCTTCCCTCCCTCCCCTCCCTACCTCCCTGCTTGCGTCCTTTCCTTCCTTCCTTCCTTCCTTCCTTCCTTGCTTCCGTCTCTTCCCTTCCTTGCAATTCTTCCTTCCTTCCTTCCTTCCTTCCCTCCCTCTCCTCCCTCCCTCCTCCCTTCCTTCCTTCCTTCCTTCCTTCCTTCCTTCCTCCTCCTTCCTTCCTTCCTCCTCCCTCCCTCCTCCCTGCTTGCGTCCTTCTTCCTTCCTTCCTTCTCTTCCTTCCTTGCATCCTTCCTTCCTTCCTTGCTATCTTCCTTCCTTCCTTCCTACCTTCCTTCCTTCCTTCCTTCCTTCCTCCTTCCCTTCCTTCCTTCCTCCCTCCTCCCTTCCTTCTTCTCTGTCCTTCTCATTCCTTCCTTTCCTTCCTTCCTTCCCTTCCTGCCTCCTTCCTTCCTTCCCTTCCTTCCTCCCTCCTCCCTTCCTTCCTTCCTTCCTTCCTTTCCTTCCTTCCTTCCTTCCTTCTTCCTTCCCTCCCTCCCCTCCTCCCTCCCTGCTTGCGTCCTTCCTTCCTTCCTTCCTTCCTTCCTTCCTTGCTCCTTCCTTCCTTCCTTGCTATCATTCCTTCTTCCTTCCTTCCTTCCCACCCTCCCTCCCTCCCTCCCTCCCTGCTTGCTTCCTTCTTCCTTTCCTTTCCTTTCTTCTCCCGTCCCTCCCCCCTGCTTGCTTCCTTCCTTCCTTCCTTCCTTCCTCCCTCCCTCCCTCCCTCCCTCCCTCCCTCCCCCCTCCTTCCTTCCTTCCTTCCTCCTTCCTTGCTTTCCTTCCTTCCTCTCCTTCCTTCCTTCCTTGCTTCCTTCCTTCCTTCCTTCCTTTCTTCCTTCCTTCCTTCCTTCCTTCCTCCCTCCCTCCCTCCCTCCCTCGCCTCCCTCCTCCCTCCCTCCCTCCCTACCTTCCTTCCTTCCTTTCCTTCCTTCCTTCCTTCCTTCCTCCCTGCCTCCTTCCTTCCTTCCTTCCTTCCTCCTTCCTTCCTTCCTTCCATCCTTCCTTCCTTCCTTCCTTCCTACCTTCCTTCCTTACTTCCTTCCTTCCTCCCTCCTTCCTTCCTTCCTTCCTTCCTCCTTCCTTCCTTCCTTCCTTCCATCTTTCCTTCCTCCCTCGCTCCCTGCCTCCTTCCTTCCTTCCTTCCTTCCTTCCTTCCTTCCTTCCTTCCTTCCTTCCATGCATCTTCCTTCCTCCTTCCTTCCTTCCCCTCCCTCCCCTCTCCCTCCCTCCCTCCTCCCTGCTTGCTGCTTCCGTCCTTCCTTCCTTCATTCTTCCTCCTCCCTCCCTCCCTGCTTGCTTCCTTCCTTCCTTCCTTCCTTCCCTCCTCC